>NW_027223048.1:405385-521268 GCF_043380555.1 Nothobranchius furzeri
GGTACGGAGTCAGGAAGCAGGGGATTACCAGAGGCAGATGGAGAGCGCCAGAGCAGTTCTCAATTTCTGAAATAATTTATGACAACTGCTACCAATGTGGATTGTGGAATAAAAAGAGATAAACTGTTAGTTTTCTCAATATTGTCATTGCAATCGCAGCAGATAACGCCATCTGCCGGCTTAAAATGGTTATTGCAGTACATTTTAAACAACTTTTTTGTAACTATTTCAATCTTCGTTTTCACATACATTCAGTTTAAAATGTAACCTACATTCAACGTACTGAAGAATAAAGCAAATACAAATGACCTCAGATGAGGAACATGAAAATTACATTTAGAACTTGCAACAATTACCACATGACACTACACCATAAAATAAATTATGATGCAAAATAATAATAAAATAAAAATAAAATATCATCAACAAACAAAAAATGTTCAGAGGTTGATATTTCAGCATTATATTTCAAACATGTTTGATTCATTGGACTGTAATTTAAAGAACAAGAAACTCAGACATTGTTTCGTACAACTCAGTTATAGATTGGTTATTTTCTGATACTACTTTTAGAGATGTTGTAAATTGTTTTATTTCATTTTTAAAATGGTTAATGTTAGGCTTGCTGTTTTTCCATTTAGTTTTATGTATATGGTATTTTCCCATGATGAAAATAATATTCACCATTTTGGATATCTTTTTTGGCAGAGCATCCATGTAGATCAACACTTTAGATTTGTTAAGCCATACATCATTTCTCTCAATATTTAATAATCGATAAACATCCTCCCAAAAACCAGTTGTTACTGAACACGAGAAGAAAAGGTGCTCAATGGTTTCACATTCTGTCATACAAAAGACACACTGGTTCACTTCAAAATTAAATCTTTTTCTTAATGTTTCGGCAGCTGGATTGATATTATGTATTATTTTGAATTGAATTTCTTTCAACTTGGGTGCAATTGGCCATTTAAGATAGCTGCATGGCTGTAGTTTCCTTTCCTGTGATTTTTATTTTCTTTGATTTGTCAATATCATAGAATAACTATTTTTAACATACTTCCAAGTACTTTGTTATTACATTTTTGTTCACCCAATTTAAATTTGCCAATTTTCAACTCAGGAAGTTTAATCACCACATTTGAATTAAGCAAGGTATTTTTAATCATGAATTTAAGGGAAGTGGAATAGCTCTACTGATTTGATTAAACTCTCTAACAGAGCATTTAAAATTAAATTTTTCGACAAAACATTCAAATTGTAACAAATTGCCATTTTTATCCATCAAATCTGTCACATATAAAATCTGTTTGTCATACCATTCTTCTTTGAATTTAGTCTTCCTATTAATTACAATGGCTCTATTATTCCACAAGGTGGAGCTATGCGGTGTAAAGTTGTGGCTGAATATCATTTTCCAGTAGAGCAGAATTTGTTTATGGAAGTCAGATAGTTTGATTGGTAATTTATATATTTCAAAGTCACATTTTAACAGGAATTCTAATCCTCCAACCTTTTGGAAAATATATTTTGGTTTGTGGAACCATATAGAATACCATATAGAATGTGTCTGTGAAGGTTCTCAGTCATCCAGGTCATTGTAGTCTAAGGAGCTTTGAAAGAAAAGCGTCTGGACTTAAAGCACCGTCCCTGTTACTCTCTAAATATGTACAGTAAATACAAATACAAATTTATACAATATTACTAAAAGAAGAATTACTAAACAGAGATTTATTCTACAGGATAAGGTGTAAATTGGCCATGGTAAAATTTATAAATAATGTGTTATTGACAAGAACGTACATTGGAAGTTATACAGAACTAAAGAATTTAATGACTTTCTCTCCAACCTCCCAATTAATTGTATAATTTTATTGTTCATTTATTATATTTATTACTTCCTGTTCCAGACTGAAACAATCATCCAGCGATTGGAAAGAGTCCTGTCACTTTCAGGAACTACATCTGTGGATCCTCATTTCATAACAGATGTTATTCTGCCCGAGGTATGTTTATATGACACTTATAAATATAAAAAAACACAACTTACTAGTATTTGTAATGTTTTGTAACACAAGCAGGAAGAAGTTGGATGCTAAAATTACATTTTCACCAACAGAAAATAGTGCCTTCACAATAATAATGTGGTCAAATATCTGCATAATGTAGATTCTAACTTTTTCCAAATTAATTTGATGTAAAATTGTTTTATAGGCTCTGATTCAGTGGGTGCAGACTACAAATGTCATCTTTGAACATCTTAGGTGTGTTCTTGCTGTGTCTTTGTAAATCCATGCTTTCGTTCTTTTTTAAACACAGAAACAGTTTTGTTTACCTGTTTGTAGCTACGGTTTCGCCGACAGCTGCCGGCTTCTTCAGGCTGACGCTGATGGTGGCGCGTCACTTCCTTCTCCGTTTATCTGCGGGCAGCAGAGGACGTTGTCGCCCTCTACTGCCCGCTCTCCCCTCTCCGACGATGCAGTCCTATGCGTGGTCCAGCGTGTAAACTCCGTCGTCCCTGTTCATGGTCCCACATCCACGTCTCCTTATCTCTATTGCTTCCTTGATCCATCTTTTGTATTTTTGTTGTTCAGTGGTTATGATCCGTGTGCTGTCCCAGTCCATTATATGGTTTTCTCAGCAATGATCTGTTACGGCTGACTTTTTTATTGTACTTTCTGCTTCTTCTTTTGCTGCTCTTGTGTGTTTACGATTTGCCTCTTTCTCGCACTCCTTTCTGTGTTCTATTGTCCGTGTATTGAGTTGGCGTCCGGTTTCTCCTATGTATGTTTTATTGATTATTTTGCATGGGATTTCGTAGATGACTCCACATTTTTGTCCAGCTGATATTTTGTCTTTTGGGTGTACTAATCTGTTTCTAACTGTTGTGTATGGCTTTGTTGGTGTGTTTATGTTGTGTTTTTTCATTGTTGCTCTTATTTTTTCCGTTATGCCTCTGATGTATGGTAGGGTTATCACTGGTTTTGGTTCTTGTCTTTCTGGGTTTCTGGTTCTTTTTTTGGGTTGTTCTTTGCTTTCTGTTTTTGTTTGTTGTTTTCCTTTGTTTATTGCCCATGTCGGGTATCTGCAGGTCTTTAAAGCGTGTTGTATGTGTTTGTCCTCTTGTTTACGGTCTCTCTCTTCTGTTATCATGTTTGCTCGGTGATATAATGTTCTGATTACTGACATTTTGTGTATGGTGGGGTGTTCTGATGTCCATAATAGATATTGGTCTGTGTGTGTTGGTTTCCTGTATGTGTTTATGTTTAGGGTCCCGTCGGTCTGCCTGGTGATTTTCATGTCCATAAATGCTATGCTGCCTTCTGTTTCTAACTCATAAGTGAATTTTATGTTGCCCGTGTCGTCAATATTGTTTAAGTGTTGTGTTAGTGTTTCTGTTTGACCTTTTGGTATGATTTCCAGTATGTCGTCTACGTAGCGTTTCCATAGTTTTATTTTGCAGTTTGGGGGGGGCGGCGGCTATGGCTTTTTGTTCCAGGTCTTCCATGAAAAACTCGCACAGGGTGGCTGATAACGGGTTACCCATGGCGAAGCCTTCCAGTTGTTTGTATATTGTGTTGTCGTATGTGAAGTAAGTGGAGTTAGCTACCAGTCCTATAAGTTGTGCTATGTCATCTGCTGTGAGGTTTGTCCTTTTATGTAAAGTTTTGTCTTGTCTGATTCTGTTAACTACTATGTCTATGGTTTTTTGGGTTGGTGTTTTTGTGAACAGAGATGTGACGTCATGTGAGATGAGTATGTCGTTGTCTTCTATTGTAATTTCCTTTAGTTCTTTTGCCAATTCTATGCTATTTTTGCAGTGTTGGTCTGTATTTCCTAATAACGGGCTGATGATTCTGCTGATATCTTTTGCCATGTTGTATGTTGGTGTACCTATGCTGTCAACTATTGGTCTAAGTGGGGTGTTTTGTTTATGTATTTTTGGTGTTCCATATATTCTTGGTGTTATGTTTTCTGTGGGAATCCAGTGTTTGTACATTTTTTCTGTTATTTTGCCTTTTTCGTGCAGTGGCTTCAGTAATTTTTTCATGTTTTTCTTAATGTTTTCTGTTGGATCTTTTTTAAGTATTTCATATGTATTTTTGTCTTCTAGCATCTGTTTCATCTGTTGTTTATATTTTTCTCTGTCCATAACTACTGTGGTTCTTCCTTTATCTGCCGGTAGAATAATTATCTGTTCATTTTTGGATAAAGCTGTCATGGCTGATTGTTCTTCTTTTGTAATATTGCTGTGTTGAATTTGGCTGTTTTTTAATATCCCAACTACGTTATTTCTGAGTTCTGCTTTCTTTCCCTCATCTGTGATCTGTTGACATGCTAGTTCTGTTGCTACAATAAATTCATCATATGGTATTTCTTTTGGTGTGACTGCAAAGTTTAAACCTTTCTTTAATATGCTCTCTTCTGCTTCTGTTAGTTTGTATTGTGAAATGTTACATACCCATGAGTTTGGTGTGGAGTTGCCTTGTATTTCTCCCCTCTTTTTCTTGTTTATGAGTCTGTTTAACTTCTTTATGTGTCTTTCTTTTACTTTTATGAACTCTTTTTCCTGTTTTTCCATCATGTGTCCTTTAATTAGTTCCTCCATTTGTTTATCAAGTTTGTAATTCCTTTTCAAGTCCAGGTGTCCTCTTTCCAGTTCGTCCTCCACACGCCTCTGTTTGGTTATGACGTTCCTTATCCTCTCCTTGAGCAGTGCTCTCTGTGCTCTTTCTATTATATTTTGTGCTGTCTGGGTCCGGATCGATGTTTTCAGCTGTAGGCTTGTGGGTGTGATGTTTTCGTCCCGGCATCTTAAACAGAAGCAAAGGTGGTTTCTTAGACGTGCGTGTTTCTGGTGTAATCGTTCCAAACGGCGGAAGTCCTTCGTTCCTTGTTGTCCGTATTTCTCTTTGAACATCTTAGGTGTGTTCTTGCTGTGTCTTTGTAAATCCATGCTTTCGTTCTTTTTTAAACACAGAAACAGTTTTGTTTACCTGTTTGTAGCTACCGTTTCGCCGACAGCTGCCGGCTTCTTCAGGCTGACGCTGATGGTGGCGCGTCACTTCCTTCTCCGTTTATCTGCGGGCAGCAGAGGACGTTGTCGCCCTCTACTGCCTCAATACACGGACAATAGAACACAGAAAGGAGTGCGAGAAAGAGGCAAATCGTAAACACACAAGAGCAGCAAAAGAAGAAGCAGAAAGTACAATAAAAAAGTCAGCCGTAACAGATCATTGCTTAAGAGAAAACCATATAATGGACTGGGACAGCACACGGATCATAACCACTGAACAACAAAAATACAAAAGATGGATCAAGGAAGCAATAGAGATAAGGAGACGTGGATGTGGGACCATGAACAGGGACGACGGAGTTTACACGCTGGACCACGCATGGGACTGCATCGTCGGAGAGGGGAGAGCGGGCAGTAGAGGGCGACAACGTCCTCTGCTGCCTGCAGATAAACGGAGAAGGAAGTGACGCGCCACCATCAGCGTCAGCCTGAAGAAGCCGGCAGCTGTCGGCGAAACGGTAGCTACAAACAGGTAAACAAAACTGTTTCTGTGTTTAAAAAAGAACGAAAGCATGGACAAATGTCATCTGCCGTTTTCAAGCAGAAGACTTGCTTATGAAGACCAAGCCATTCATTGACAATGAAGGGTATAGTAACATTTGGGTGCTGACTCCTGTTAGGAGCATGTATAATAAGCTGAAATTTTGAAACGCTATGATTTCTCTGACCTCACAGAAAAGCAGAACTGGCCATTAATGATGACACTCCAAAGGTAAAGCACACATAACAAGTATAGTATATAGTACATATGTATATATTTACAGTGAGGGCGGAGGGTGTTTGATGTCCCGGGAATTTTGCAACTTCTACTTCGAAATCAAAGAGGGGTTTTCAGCATACATGCATAAACATTGCATGTATATATATAAATGTGTGTGTGTGTGTGTGTGTGTGTGTGTGTGTGTCTGTCTGTCATTTTCACAGGAAAGCAGTATTTTGGCAGACACGCTGGCAGCAGCCGAGTGGGTAAAGGAAACACTGTTCGAGGGAATGGTTAAAGTGCCATCCGTTCTGTCCATGGATGAGGAAGAACAGCAGGAAGTCCTTGAGGCAGTTCAAAGCTGGAACGAGGACCATGATTATGACTCTCCAGCAGAACATTTGACTTTTGCTTTTGAAAATAAAAATGACTATGACAAGTTCTGTTCCTTTATCATAGATGAGAAGAACCTCAAAGTTTTCTCCAGATTTGAGGTACAAGACTAAACAGCATAGGTCTTGGTTTTAATAAAGTTTTATTGTGTTCTAAGTCTTCTTTATTGGAGTCCCTTCACATTACAGAGAGTGATAAATCTATATACACAATACAAAACTTTATTGTTGTAAAATCACAATATCTATTAACAATAAACTACATTCCCAAATCTGTTGTAGTGACAAACAGCCTTTTCACTTCCAAGTTGTTTAAAATGTACTGCAATAACCATTTTAAGCCGGCAGATGGCGTTATCTGCTGCGATTGCAATGACAATATTGAGAAAACTAACAGTTTATCTCTTTTTATTCCACAATCCACATTGGTAGCAGTTGTCATAAATTATTTCAGAAATTGAGAACTGCTCTGGCGCTCTCCATCTGCCTCTGGTGCTCCCCTGCTTCCTGACTCCGCACCGGAGGCCGGTGACCCACCGGTCTTCAACCCGGAAGTGTCTGTGGATCTTCCACTAGAGCTGTCACGGATTCGTCTGTGGGAGCAATAAAAATGATGGAAAAAGGGTTGCCAAGATGGCGCTCTGAGCATTCACTTATCGTTGAGCTCTGCGAACCTAGCTTTACTTTAATATATTACACACAGTGAACAAAGACTTTTGTTGCTCCTATCCAATAATCATAATTTACTCTGAGTTTAAGTATTTTTTCAACCAAAATGAGTAAACCTGAGAAGAGAAAGACCGAAACTAAAAAGCTGCTAGCTAACAGCAGTTCCGTTAGCAAATACGCTAATGTTAGCCAAGCTACCCAGCCTCTTACTCTTGAGAAGCCCGCCGACACTAAAAATACTCTCATCGACTCCATGCACGATTATTTGGAGGCAGTTTCCGAGCCTCTTCAACTAACCGGATGGAGGAAGAGTTTCCCCCTCTCCCTATCACTCCATGTGCCTCTCCCGCTGGTAAGCTAAGAAAAGTTACGGATATGGAGACACCTACGGTTCTCTGCCAGCTCTCATCACTCACCATGCTGATTAACTCGAGGTCAGACACTCTTGAAAAAATGGTGAGTGGCAACTCTGTAGTCATCTCCGAGATGAAAAAAGCTGTCCAAGAGAACACCAAACACATCACGGCGGTGAAGGAGTCGTTTGATGCTGTCTGCGCTGAGCTAAATGATATGAAGGGCAGAATTGCTGATGTCGAATCACAGCTTGAACAATATAAAACAAATGCGGAAACACAGGAAAAGCGCATCTCCCACCTGGATAACTACTCACGACGCTGGAATTTGAAGCTCTACGGTTTGCCCGAGGGAGAGAAGCAGGACGTCCGACAGGAGGTCATCAAAGTCTGCAGAACAGTCCTGCCGGAGGAGCAGGTGAAATTCCCCGACGTCGTTGATACCGTCCACCGCATCGGCCCCAAGAAATCCAACAATAACAACCAACCCAGAGGAGTCATCATCCAGTTTACATCCAGGATCTACCGTGATGCTGTCTGGCGCGCTGCCAAGAAGTCTGCCTTCCGGAAAAATAATAACCTGAAGCTAGCTGAAGATCATTGGTTACGTATTGTAACCCCATATTCTATGAGTCTAGTCGCAGCCCTCAAGCTAGCTGCTATTGGAAGGATGATCTCCGCATCAGCCAATCATGAAGAGCTTAAATGTACGCCCACCAATAAGTGGGCCCCCTCGTGGTATATAACCGCAGTGACCCCACTGCTCACCTCCAATGGCTCTTATTCCCATCATAACCAGAGGGGCCAGTGGCTTAAGGGCTGCGACTAGACTCATAGAATCTGGGGTTACAATACGTAACCAACGTTCTATTTCGTCTAGTCTTAGCCCTTAAGCTAGCTGCTATTGGAATAAAGCGCAGCTGGATGGGCTTACGCCCCACTGGTTAACACAACCAATGGACACACCCAATAAAATCTCCTCTAGTGGGGGACGTTCAACCTCAGACCAGGCTTAAAGACTGAGGCAGGCACGATAAGAGAGGGGCCCCCACTAAAAAACATCATCCACAACAGGATGAAATCCATCTCAGCAAGGCCAATGAGGTGCCATAAGCATTCATTTAGCCTGCTGGGGTCCAAGCACTGAACGAGTGATGGATCCTGAAGACACATCTCGTAAATAATAACGAGTAAAGGAACAGGGTGAAGCCCATGAAGCAGCCCGACAAATGTCTTCCGTTGACACACCACTGAGGAGCGCCATAGAAGAGGAAATCCCTCTGGCTGAGTGAGCCCTGAGTGCCTCAGGGGGATCCTGCCCTGATGATGTGTAAGCGAGGGAAATGGCGTCACACAGCCAGCGTGAAAGGCACTGGGCCGACAGCGCCTGACCAAGGGAAGACTCCCTATAGTGCACAAACAGGTTTTGTGAGCGACGAATCCCTGAAGTGCGTGACACATATCGTGCAAGCGCGCGCACCGGGCAGAGAAGGTGAGAAGCCACCTCCTCCTCAGAATTATGGGGAGGAAGAAAAAGTCCAGCCAATGAAATTGACCTGGATTTGAAGGAAGCATTAATGCTTTTGGGCACAAAGGCTGGGTTGGGGCATAAAACAGCAGACCCGCCATCCTCCCGGATCCTGAGGCATGCGGGAGCCACTGAGAGGGCGGTTAGGTCACTCACTCTCTTAACTGATGCTAGTGCCAGCAGCAATGCAGTTTTAAGTGACAGGAACTTGAGTGAGACCTGGTCCAAGGGTTCAAATGGAGCTTCAGATAAGCCACGCAGATCCACCGTTAGATCCCATTGGGGAAAAAGCGGGCGGGACACAGGTCTGTTCCTCCTGACACCTTTTAGAAAACGTTTTGTGAGGGGATGATTGAAAACAGATCTATCTCCAAAACCCTGATGACATGATGAGATAGCTGCAGCATATGTCTTAACAGTGCTGAATGCGAGGCCCCTGTCCATCAGTATCTGCAGAAATGATAGGACATCCGCCAGCTGGCAGGAGAGCGCTTGAACATTCCGTTCTGTGCACCAGTTCTGGAAAGCTGCCCATTTAGCAGCGTAAGACGCAATGGTAGAGGGCGCCCGCGCACTCTGAATCGTGGCGACCACATCATGCGGCAGCCCAGAAGCCTCTAAGCGTGACCGCTCAGCGGCCAGACCCACAGCCGTTGGCCTATTTCCGGAGGATGTTTGATTATCCCATCCGCCTGGAGAAGGGCGTCCTCCCTCCACGGGAGCCTCCACGGGGAGCCGGACTCTAGCGCTTGCAGGTCCGGAAACCATGACGCGGACACGCGTCTGGGAGCCACCAGAATCAACAAGAGCTGTTCCGACCGAATTCGGTCCAGGAGACGGGGAATCAGAGGGACTGGTGGAAACGCATAAAGGAGCGTTCGAGGCCAGGGCTGAAGTGAGAAGGCATCCGCCCCGAGCGGGGGTCCGTCCCGGGGACTCAGGGAAAACCAAAGGCGACACTGAGTGTTTTCGCGAGCCGCGAACAGATCCACAGATGGTTCCCTGAACCTGATCCAGATCTGTGATATCAGTGCAGGATGTAGACGCCAGTCGGAGTCGCGGGGTCCCCCTCTCGACAGGATGTCTGCTGCCACATTCAGGACCCCTGGAATGTAGGTGGCTTTGATGGACAGCAGGTGGACATGTGCCCAACACAGTAAATCTGTGGCTACGAGCAATAGTGGGAGGGATCGAACTCCCCCATGGCGATTTATGTAGGCTGCCGCCACCTGGTTGTCTGTGTGAACTTCGACATGACGGCCCTCGAGAAGGGCAGCGAAGTGTCTGATCACATTTCTCACTGTCATAAGCTCCAACACATTTATGTGCTCGTGCGTGTGGGAGGGCCAGCGATCTGCCATCGTATGGGACAAGCACGTGCCCCCCCACCCCGACAGTGACGCATCCGTAAACACAGATACGTGTTACGCAGGACGTCCGATGGGAACCCCGCGTGAGAGGATGCAGGGGTTCCCCCAGTGAGCGAGGTCCCCGCCCAATGAAGGGGGAATCCTCAACATACGTCTCTTCTGACGTATCGGGTGTACCCGGAGGCGGACGAACCAGCGTTGCAAGCGCCTCGTGCGCAGCAAACCTAGCGGCACCACCGAATGGGCTGCGGACATCATGCCCAGGAGTTTCATGACTAACCAGGCTCTCACGATCTTGCGGGGTTGAACACGGGAGATCACCGTGGAGAGATCTGCCGCTCTTGCAGGCGACAAACGTGCTCTCATTAGGGAGGCGTCCAACTCCACCCCAAGATACACAATCGACTGGGATGGAAGGATGGAGCTCTTTTCCCAGTTTATAGAAAACCCTAGGGTTGACAGATGCTCTGTCAACCTCCTGGTTTGCTGTGACGCCTCGTCCTTGGACCGAGCGCACAGGAGAAGATCGTCCAGGTAAAATAAGACCCTCATTCCCTCCATGCGCAGTGGCTGCAGCGCGGTCTCCAGACATATGGAGAAGGTGCGCGGGGCTAGCGAGTAGCCGAAAGGGAGGCGATTGAACTGATATTGAACTCCCTTGAACGAAAAACGCAGAAACTTCTGGTGGTTTGGAACTACTGGTATGTGGAAGTATGCGTCTTTCAGGTCGATTGACGTGAACCAATCCCCGGGGCGCACATATTCCAAGACTTGTCTCATCGTTAACATGCGGAAATGCATTACTGCTATGGAGCAGTTGAACAGGGACAGGTCGAGAATCGGCCTCATTCCTCCCGACTTCTTCGGTACTACGAAGTAGCGGGAGTAGAAACCCGAGAGTTCTTGTCCGCGAGGGACTCGGGAAATAGCGTCTTTGGACAGAAGTTCCCGCAGCTCCAGCTCTAGCGCCTGAGACTGTACTTGCGATGTGAACGTCGTCTCCACGATCCCGTTGAAGGGAGGTGGAGTGGCCTGAAAATGAAGTGTGTGGCCGCAATGAATGGTGTCCGAAATCCATTTACTCATGATGCAAAGGCGGCGCCACTCGTGCGCGCGTTCCGACAGTGGACGCGTGTGCGCGGTCACGTGAACAACGTCTGAGGGTTGTGCATGCGCCCTTACCGCCGTCGCCCGTACCAGAGACCTGGGGGCGACCCATGGAGGGCTGCGCTCGAAAGGGCGAGTGCGAAACAGCTGGAACAGGCTGGTCCACACCGCGGAGCATGGAGTCCGAGAGTGAAGGAAGAGTGGGAGCCGGGCCTGTGCACGGGGGTGACAGAGTGCTAGCAGATGGAGCAGCGCACTGTGCCGCCGCACGTGGTCGAGACAGCGAAATGACATCCCGCCCCACCCAACGGCATGGGGAGAGCGGGAAGAGTTGGGCCTGGCCGGATGCTGGGGCCGGAGCGCAAATGGAGCGCACCCTTACGGCTGGCCGTGTATTATGACTACCTGCAGGAACATGTGTGCATGCAGCAGTGCTTGGTGTGGGGAACATGTGTGAAAACTCGGCAGAGGATTCTGCGGAGGACTGTAGAATTGTGCTCTTTGAGTGACGTTTTTTGGGTTTTATTTCAAAACCAACAACATCAGAACAATCAGTAACACACACATTCCCCCCAAAGAGTCACTTCCGTGGCTGCTTTTGGCGAGGCTACTGCACCTGGGACTGCCAAGACGGCGTCTGCTGACCCCGCCGGAACCGTTGTCCGCCATCTCGCTGGTCCCGCTGATGTGGAGCTGAAGCGGGAGGCCGGCTCCGTGGAGCGGGCGGTGCAGCTGGACGTCTGAAGCTTCCGCGCCGTTCGTCCCATCCTCTGTCTGAACGGCCGGAGTGCGAGGCTGACCGAGGGTGGACCAGGTCTCTCACCGTAGCCAATAGTTCGGCCGTCTTCTGAGCCCTCTCAATGACGCCCCTAAGATGGGGACCAAACAGAACATCGGTGGTGATGGGGCCATCCAGGCCCGGAGTGGCTAATCGGGAGGGTCTGGAGAATTCCCGGTGGGCCGCGCGATGTTTGGGCCGCATGCGGCCGGTGCTCTCGTTTTTGTTTTTTATCATTTTATTTTTATTTTTTGGTGCCGGTGTTCAGTCATGGCACTGAGGCCGCCGGGCTGATCACATACGCTCCTCCCGGCTGTCTCTACCTGCAGGCTGCAGCTCGTTGTTTTTTTTCCCCCCGTATGCGCCTGTGCGCACCACGTGACCACGCAGTTGACGGAAAGATGGAAAGTAGAAAGAGCAAGGGTGGCGCGGAGAAGGCAAGAATTAAAAAGAGGAAAGCGCTGGAAACAGATGCAGCTAAATGTGCAAAAATGAGCACCTTTTTTTCTCAAACAAGCTTGCGGTCTTTAACTTCAAATGAAGATAAAACGGGTAAGGCAAGTCAAGATGTTAAACTTTACCGGCTGCAAATCACCATTCAAGTTAATTAAGCATCAATAATGAATTATATGGCGTCATGACATAACGTTATGTAATATAGTTAACAGTATGATGTGACTGATGCCACCAAACTGCCTTGTAGCCCCTCAGAGTCAAACACAAGATCCAGTAGGCCTAATAAGCACCAGGCAGAAGCCCACAATTCCAGAGCGGGCATGTACAGGTAGGATTACTTATTGAGTCAGTGAACTGAATATTATTAAAATTTATATGATGAAAACTATCCTGGCTCTATATGAAAGTGTTCTAAAATACTAGATGAATCAGCATTGATCAGAAAGTGTGTAAAAAAGGAAAATGAATGCTGAATTGTGACCATTTTCACACAATGTAGTGTCAGAAGAAGAGCCAGGAGCCAGCAGTGAGGGTATTGCTCCTGTTGGGATAGAAAGTGAGCCAACTCATGTGCAAACAAGCAAACATCAGTTTGATTATAATAATTTTAATGTCCAAATAATAGTAGGGACCTGTTGTATTTTTATTAGTAAATGCACAAAGCCCACAACAGATCGCTATTAGAATGAAAGTAAAATGAAATAAGCCTGCATATTTTGCCATAGAAAATATTTTAATTGGTTACAAAAAATGTGTTTTCCATATCAAATGTGCTAAAGCTTTACAGATGATTATTTTAATTGTGTGCAGGTGAGTCTAGGGAAACTGGAAAAAGTGTGAAAGGGAGTGCTGAGTCATTTCATTTTAAAGATTTGAAAATCTCAGAACAGCTGTTTGAACAGAAGGTAGATTGTTATATTGTTAGAGAATGTGTTGTAAAGAACAATGTTGGAGATGTGCACTGATGTTCAAATATGCATTGTAAAGCAACTCTTTCTTGCACTGAATTACAAGGCTTTACCGAGTAGTGTGCTTTTGTAGACTATACATATAAAGTTCTAACATGATTTTAATAATAATTCGTTAAGTGGGCCGGTCTGGGGTCTGAAACTCCAGGGCTGAAAATGTGTCCCACTCCGGCCCTGGGGCCATCCAGCATCTCCTTTTGCAGATGTTCCGGAATGGAGGGCAGGGCCTTCAGCCAGATCGCTCGCTGGATGAGGGTCTGCCAGGCAGCGATGCGAGCAGAACCGGTGAGCACAGCAGCACACAGATTGAGGATAGCATCAGCAGTCTTAGTTATGACGGCTTTCGACTCCTCGTGAGCTTCCAGCTCCTCCATCATCTTGGAGACGCCGAAGGCAAGAAGGGCGATGTTATTCCCTCTAGCGCCAGTCTGAAAGGCACACTGATGTGCGCGGTCGGTGAGCCGCGTCAGCAGCTGGTCATGTTTTGAAGCAGGAACAGCTCGCGGGCCAGCGAGGTGGTTCTTGGCACCGAACAGCGAGGCCAAATCCGGCTCTAGCGGAGGAACGGACGGCCAGCCTTGGTCGGAAAACCCCTCGACCTTGGTGATGGGCGCATACATGGAGACTGGCGCCTTGAGCTTGGCAGGCTCGGAGAAGGCGGCAGACCAGCAGCTCATAGCAGCGGGGAAGCGCGGCCAGATAGGGTCTGGACAGCGTGTCTGAGTTGCCCCGAAAATTCCCGCCAAATCATCCGCTTCAGGCAGGGCCGGTTCTGGCACAGCTAGCCCCTTGCGGGCTGCTGCCGCAGAAATGATGGCAGGCAGCTCCTGGAGCAGTGCTCTTACTGCTGGCAGGGAGGAGCGAGAAGCCACTGGGGCAGAAGGACCCGCTGAGCGAAGCTCATCGACCTCCGTTATGTCTAGGAGGGATGCCGCCTCATCGTAGTTTTCGCTGTCGGTGACGTCATCCAGCCGGTTGAAGCCAGCCGGCTCCTGACCGGCGTCGAAGAAAACCAAAGCCTTGTCCAGCGGGTAGGAGTCAGCCACCGGAAATTCTTCGTCGGCGGCGGGAGTGAAGTACTCGACCCGGCGAATCTTCTCCGCCACGGGCAGAGCGGCACAGAACGGGCACGAGGCCTGCGGGGTCAAGGCCAGGCCAGCGTGGTGAGCCCCGAGACAGACCTCACACTTAGCGTGCAGGTCGCCGCTGGAAATGGAGCCCGTCTGGCAGGTCGGGCAGGGTCTGGCGTCGCTGGACATGGCTGGTAAGTCGTCTTCGGATAATTTTGCTCTTTTGGGATAATATTTGCTCTTTAATAAAGCTCTCAAGCTTGGCATGAAGAGAAAAAGGAGGTGAGCAGTGGGGTCACTGCGGTTATATACCACGAGGGGGCCCACTATTGGTGGGCGTACATTTAAGCTCTTCATGATTGGCTGATGCGGAGATCATCCTTCCAATAGCAGCTAGCTTAAGGGCTAAGACTAGATGAAATAGAACCACTAGGGCCAGTGCTTCAACATCAGAGGCAGCAGCAGAGCAGGCCAGGGTCATGGTTGAGGCAGCACAGGGAGCAGAGCAGAGCCAGGAAGAGCCAGTAGAAGGAGAAAGGCAGATGCAGGATGCAACACAGCCTCCCCCACCAAAGAAGACAGCGTTGGAAGATCTCCTTGGGAGCTCCTACACTACTGTTGAGACAGTGCAGACCAGCAGAGGGATTGAAATGGAGATACTCTCCTACAGGAGTGGGATTCCCATCCCACTCAACAGAAGTCCACTTTAGTGGTGGAAAGTTAATGCTTATGCTTACCCCATACTTGCCTCCCTTGCCAAAGCCTACCTTTGCATTCCTGCTACATCAGTGCCCAGTGAGCGTCTTTTCCACAGCAGGAGACATTGTGTCTGCTCAGAGATCACTGATTACACCAGAACATGTTGATATGTTAGTTTTTTTGAAGAAGAACCAGTCCTGAGATAAGATAACCAAGGCCTATAGCAGCACTAAGGGTGTTCCTGTTTGTGTTTGGCCTGTTAGGCCTTGTGTTTCCCTGTGTGCAACTGGAAAAAAAATAAACAAGTTGTTATTATACAGTAATATTTTTTTCCTTTTTTTCTTATCTGATATCGTATCGTGACGTATCGTTTCGTGCCTCAGACATATCGAGGTGCATCGTATCTTGAGTTTAGGTAGATCGTCCCATTCCTAGTTTGTACTGTATTGTATAATAAATAGTTTTATATTTGACGTGTTTGATTAGAAACTATAAATGTTTACTAAATATATTTGTATATGTCATAACCTGCCTTCATTTTATTTCTTAAGAGTAAAATCCCTCTACTGTGGATTTAGTTCTGTGTTATAATCCAACCCCTCCTCTTTAATCCGGGCTTGGGACCGGCAGAAGTGACCCAAAAGGGAAACTCTGGCAGAGTTAGTTGGATTTTTTTTTTTTTTTTTGGTGCTGGACGAGAAGCTCGTCCATTTGCCCTTTTCTGTCAGCTGTTATCTTTTTAAGGCATAACAGATTTAGGTGTTACACCTCTGAGCCAGAATCTTCTCCAGAACAGAGTGAATGCTGCCCAGAAACAAGCTGTTTCCTCTCTTACTGAAATGCACTCTGTCTGGGAGAAAAAGGGTGTTGTTGAAGAACCTGAGCTCAGGATGCTCGATGACCAGGCCCCCAAAGCTCCTAACGGCCCTCCTCAGTAAAGAATTAACCTGTTTTCTGTTGCTTTTAATTCTTCCTGGTCGCCTGTATCGCCACGACTGGGTGGGTGGGGCTTATTTTGATTGAATTTATTATTTATTCATTTTATTTATTTATTTACTTACTTTTTAATCTTCTGAGTGATGTCAGCATGACGCGTAACTTCATGTTTTGCTGCACATCTCGACATGTCATGGCAACATAATTGGGGTGGCTCGCTCTTGGTCTCTCAGTCTAAGTTGAATTACTGAAAAAGATGGACTTTTACACAATATTTACATTTTTCCAGTTTCACTTGCATGTCCTCCATCAGATTTCTAGATGACCTGGTGTGACTTTTCCAAAGTGATGATTTGTGCTGGTTATTGTTATAAAATTTAACCTCACGGTTATTGTGACCAAAATTATCACGGTTTTCGGTATTATCGCGGTATTTTTTTAAACGTGTTACATTTTCAGACAACTAAATAATCCCTGTATACCAGGAAAATATTGTCCTCAGTTTGTGTCTAAATTTTGCCTAAAGTTTGTTATTTTGTGATTATGTTGTTTATTTGTTTACATTTCCCCCCTTTAGTCTTTAAAATACCAATATTTGCCCATAACTTCTTAATGTTTGTCTGTTTGATGTCATCATTTTAAAAATATTAGACCAGATGATATTCAGGCCCTGTCCACACGTAGCCGGGGATCTGCCAAAACATGGATATTTTTCTACGTTTTGACCTGTCATCCACACGAAAACGGAGATTTTTCACACGAAAACGGATCTTTTTAAAAACTCCGGCCAAAGTGAAGATCTGCGTTTTCTCCGTTTTGGGTGTCTGCATGTGGACAGACAAAACCGGAGTTTTAAGGTCCGCAACGTCACTTTCCGCGACAAAAAAATGCTGACATCACGTGTGCGACCTATGTTTACACTAGCCGACATCATGGAGTCCCTCAGAGCTGCGCTCGCTTTATCAATTGTCCAAGCGCTTTTTGCTTGTTTGTTTTTGCAAGTGGAATTACTGCTCCTTGCGGAAGACCACAGACAACGGACGAGGTTAAGAATGGGGGAAGTACTGCCGCTGTTACGTCCTGGCTATGCTAGGAAGGTAAGGAGGTAACATAAACCCATGACCAGATGGAATGGGAGGAGTACATGCATTTAATAAAGAAAAACAGTGGATAAATAAACTTACAATATAAAGATAAATACTAACTGAGACAAACCTTACCAAACAAACAGGGCATTCACAATATTAACTTAAAGCTCTCATAGCTGTGAATATACCAGACAAAAAACACAGGTTCAGAAGGACTTCAACTGAAAGAGGCAATAGCATTTACTATTCCTAAATCGAACCAGAGGAGCTTTAACTCTACACAAACCTTTAGGTCTAACCAAGCTTCTAAACAACAATATCTCACTAGTAATCCTTCACAGTAGTTTAACGGCACAAAGTTCCAACAAAGCTGACCAAGTGTGGGAAAAGCACACCATCAGCTGGTCTGACTGGGCCTGGGTCCAAGCTGGCGCACCGAGCAGGGGCAGCTGCGAGCTCGCGGCTCCGTCCTGGGACAAGGGGTGACGGTGGAGTCCGGCATCCTTCCCAACGGCGTGGGCCAACTCCGGGGGAGCACACAGCCAGTCTGGTGCCCACAAAACAGGAGCGGTCCATCTGCGCCTCCCCGTCCAAGTCTCCATCCAGCTCCGGGAGGGTGGAGAGGATCGCTGAGGCCCGGGATCGGTGGCGGCGGCGAGGCGATGGCGGAGGAAGAGGAGCCGGCCGGTGGTCCATGGAGAGAAACAGGAGCAGGTCCTCTCAAGGGATAACCTCCCCGCTGGATCCTTCTGTAGGTTGGCTCGTTCTGTCACGACGCGCTGGTGAGTGGAGCGGATGTAAGGACCCAAACGCTGGGGAGGAATCAGGCAAGCAGACAACCTGGGATAGGTAAAGTCTTTTAATGATAAATACGTGCAGTACATGGGAACAACGAGCCAACCAGGGACACAGAACTGGAGGGGTTTATATACAAGCGGGGTGGGAGCTTGGGTGATTGGAAAACGAGAGGCAGGTGGGAGCAATTAACAGAGACGCAGGTTGAACAAAATGGGGAAACAGGACAGGGTGTGACATCTTTCTTCTTTCAGGACAGGGTGTGACATCTTCCTACATTTTTACTGACTGATATATATATAATTATCATTATGTGGAAAAACAATGTGTTTATCACCAAAAATAGCCTTTTATATTCCTATTAAGAAGAGAGCCTTAAGTGATTCCCACAGACCCCCTTAAATGAGGCTGCTAGCTAACATGCAACATTGCTCACCTTCTTGAGGTTCAATGGGTTGTGAGGGGACAACTGCTGACATATCATCAGCTGCTGATTCTGGTAGGGACTGGGACAACAACCTATTTACCATAATTAGATGAAACATAG
Organism: Nothobranchius furzeri; assembly: GCF_043380555.1. NCBI lineage: Eukaryota > Metazoa > Chordata > Actinopteri > Cyprinodontiformes > Nothobranchiidae > Nothobranchius > Nothobranchius furzeri. The sequence goes on from NW_027223048.1 coordinate 423,919, forward strand.
TTCTATTTCGTCTAGTCTTAGCCCTTAAGCTAGCTGCTATTGGAAGGATGATCTCAGCATCAGCCAATCATGAAGAGCTTAAATGTACGCCCACCAATGGTGGGCACCCCTTGTGGGTATATAAGTGGAGCAACTCCACTGTTCGCCTCCGTTATCTCTTCAAGCCAAGCTGAAGAGCTTTCTTTAAAGAGCAAATTATCTAGAAACAACATTCAACTCACTAGCCATGTCCAGCAACGCAAGGACCTGCCCGGCCTGCCAGACGGGCTCCATCTCCAGCCGCGACCTGCACGTCAAATGTGAGGTCTGTCTCGGGCTCATCACGCTGGCCTGGCCTTGAACCCCCAGGCCTCGTGCCCGTTTTGTGCTGCTCTGCCCATGGCTGAAAAGATCCGCCGGGTCGAGTACTTCACCCCCGCCGCTGACGAGGAATTTATGGTGGCTAACACGTAATCGCTGGATAAGGCCTTACAGTTCTTCAATGTCGGCCAAGAGCTGGCTGGCTCCTGCCGACTGGACGATGTCATTGACAGCGAGGAGTACGGCGAGGCTGGCTGCCATAGCCCTTCTTCCCTCCTGGACAACACGGAGGTTGACGAGCTTCCCTCAGCGGGCTACTCTGCTCCAGTGCCTTCTCGCTCCTCCCTGCCAGCAGTTAGAGCACTGCTCCAGGAGCTACATGCCATCATCTCTGCGGCTGCAGTCCGCAAGGGACTAGCCGTGGCAGAACCGTCTCCGCCTGAAGCAGATGATTTGGCGGGAATTTTCGGGGCACACAAACGCGCTGTCCAGACCCCATCTGGCCGTGCTTTCCCGCTGCCATGAGCTGCTGGTCCGCCGCTTTCTCCGAACCTGCTAAGCTAAAGGCGCCAATTTCCACATATGCGGCCATTAGCAAGGTCAAGTGCTTCTCCGACCAGGGCTGGCCATCTCAACTGGAGCCGGACTTGGCCTCGCTGTTTGGCGCCAAGAACCACCTCATTGGCCCGCGAGCAGTTCCCGCTTCTACGCATGACTAGCTGCTGACGCAGCTCACCGATCGCGCACACCAGTGTGCCTTCCAGACCGGCGCTGCAGGAAATAACATTGCCCTTCTTGCCTTTGGCATTTCCAAAATGGTGGAAGAGCTTGACGTTCCTGACGAGTCGAAAACCATCAATTACTAAAACTGCTGATTCCATTCTCAATCTGTGTGCTGCTGTACTCACCGGTTCTGCTCACATTGCTGCCTGGCAGACCCTTATCCAGCGGGCCTTGTGTCTCTCGGCCCTGCCCTCCATTCCTGAACACCTGCACAGAGAGATGCTGGAAGGCCCCATCACCTCTGACGTTCTGCTTGGTCTCTATCTTAGGAGCGTCATCCAGAGGGCTCAGAAGACAGCTGAACTGTCAGCCACGGTGCGAGACCTGGTCCACCCTCGATCCGCCTCTCACTCCGGCCGTTCCTCCAGAGGATTGGACGAATGGCGCGGAAACTTCAGACGCCCAGCTGCTCCGCCCGCCCCACGGAGCCGGCCTCCCGCTTCGGTTCCACCTCAGCGGGACCAGAGAGTTGGCAGCCAACGGTTTCGAAAGAGCCAGCAGATACCGTCTTGGCCGTCACAGTCGCAAGAACCTTGCCGAAAGCAACCACGAAAATGACTCGTCTGGGGGAATGTGTGTGCTTCTGACTAATATTAACTCTGTGAATGATTTTGGTTTTGAAATAAAACCCAAAAAACGTCACATTGAGAGCACAATCCTACAGTCCTCTGCAGAATCCTCTGCCGAATCCTCACACATGTTCCCCACACCAAGGACTGCGACACACCTGCATGTTCACGCAGTCAGTCATATTACACGAGCAGCTGTAAGGGTGCGCTCCATTTGCGCACGGGCCTTAGCTTCCAGCCAGGCCCAACACATCCCGCTCCCCCCACAACGTAGGGTGGGATGGGATGTCATGGCGCTATCACGACCACACGCGGTGACACAGTGAGCGGCTCCATCTGCTGGCACTTTGTCGTCCCCATACACGGGTCTGGCTCCCACTCCTCCTTTATCTTTGGACTCCACACTCTGCGGTGCGGTTTAGCCTCTTCCAGCTGTTTCACACTCGCCCTTTCGACCGCAGCCCTCCGTGGGTCGCTCCCAGTTCTCTGGTGCGAGCAACTGCGGTAAGGGTGCGAACCCAGTCCTCAGACGTTGTTCACTTGACCTCGAACCGCGTCCGCTGTCGGAACGCGCGCAAGAAAGGCACCGCTTTTGTCTCATGAGCAAATGGATATCGGACACCATTCAATGCGGTCACACACTCCATTTTCAGTCTGCTCCTCCTCCCTTCAACGGGATCGTGGAGACGACGTTCACGTCACAGGAACAGTCTCAGGCCCTGGAGCTGGAGCTACAGGAACTTCTGTCCATGGACGCCATTTCCCAAGTCCCTCGCGGACAAGAGCTCTCAGGCTTCTACTCCCGCTACTTTGTAGTACCGAAGAAGTCAGGAGGAATGAGACCAATTCTCGACTGTTACGACCCCAACCTGTTCTAGAATCCAGGGAGGTCTAACACAGAAACATGAGAATAAAAAGAAAATGATCGGACACCAAGTCACAACCAAAGAAGTTTTATTAACAAAAATTCAATTCAATTCAAGTTTATTTATAAAGCACCAAATCACGACAAGAGTCGTCTCAAGGCACTTCACATAATAAACATTCCAATACAGGAAAGTTCATTAAGCCAATCAGAAATAATGTTTCCTATATAAGGAACCCAGCAAATTGCATCAAGTCACTGACTGGTGTCAGTGACTATACAGCAATCCTCATACTAAGCAAGCATAAAGCGACAGTGGAGAGGAAAACTCCCTTTTAACAGGAAGAAACCTCCAGAGAATCCCAGCTCAGTATAAGCAGCCATCCTCCACAAATCACTGGGGATCGAGAAGACAGAGCAGACACACACACACACACACACACACACACACACACACACACACACACACACACACACACACACACGCGCACACACACGTGCACACACACACACGCACACACACAAAGACAAGTAATGTGTCTATAGTTATATTGTAATGTCTTAGTAAATATTCTATTTGGTGAAAGATAAACTTTATTGTATTTATCCTAGTGGATCTATAATTAAATGGATAAACTAGTAGTAGCACATACAACGTCAAGGAAAGCAAAAAGTTATTATCAGGAGAGTGATAATGTTTTAGTTGTTAGAAGCAATGTGCTAGTCGATGGCCCCCTCCATGAGGCCACCACAGCTCAGCAGAACATCGTTGTAGCTTCTTATGGGGAGAAAAACACTTACAGAGAAAATTAAGTTAACAGCTGAAGTTGCAGAAAATAGTACCGTTAAAGAGCAGACTGTAGAAGAAAGCAGGAGAGTGTGAAAAGTGGTCAGTGTATCCGCCAGCAGTCTAAGCCTATAGCAGCATAACTACAGAGATAACTCTGGATAATCTATCCTATTTAGATGGAGGCATGTTGGAGGCAGGGCAAGGGAGAGCCGTCTTTTCCGACTGTACACTCCACCTCCCTCTACTCCCCCACTTGTCCTGATTTAGGCTAACATCAGATTTTAACCATAGGCCCTATCAAATAAAAATGTTTTAAGCCTATTCTTAAAAGTAGACAAAGTGTCTGCCTCACAGACTAAAGCTGGGAGCTGGTTCCACAGGAGAGGAGCCTGATAACTAAAAGATCTGCCTCCCATCCTAATTTTAGATATTCTGGGAACCACCAGTAGACCTGCAGTCTGAGAGCGAAGTGCTTGGTTAGGAACGTATGGAACAATCAGATCATTGATGTATGATGGAGCTTGATTATTAAGAGCTTTATATGTGAGAAGAAGGATCTTAAAATCTATTCTGAATTTAACAGGTAGCCAATGTAGGGAAGCTAAGACAGGAGAGATATGATCTCTCTTTTTAATTCTCATCAGAACTCTAGCTGCAGCATTTTGGACAAGCTGAAGACTTTTAACTACATTCTGTGGACTTCCTGAGAGTAATGAATTACAGTAATCCAGTCTTGATGTAATAAATGCATGAACTAGTTTTTCAGCAACACTCCTGGAAAGTATGCTTCTAATCTTAGCAATATTCCGAAGGTGGAAAAAGGAAATCCGACAAACTTGTGAAACCTGGGATTTGAATGACATGTCCTGGTCAAAGATAACACCAAGGTTCCTTACTTTGTTCTCGGAGATTAATGCAATGCCATTCGGGTCAGGTGATTGACTAAGCAATTTCCTTTTCTGGATTTCTGGTCCAAAGATGAGAACTTCCGTCTTGTCTTGATTTAAAAGCAAAAAATTTAGAGTCATCCAATTTTTTATGTCCTGAAAACAAGCCTGTAATCTACCCAACCGATTAGGTTCATCAGGGTTAATGGATAAATATAACTGAGTATCGTCAGCATAACAGTGGAAGTTTATCCCATGCTGTCTAATGATTTTACCAATTGGGAGCATATGTATAGTAAAAAGAATTGATCCAAGCACTGAACCCTGTGGTACTCCGCAAGTAACCCTGGAGTATGAAGATGATTTGTCATGTACATTTACAAAATGAAATCTGTCAGACAGGTGGGATTTAAACCAGCCTAACACTGTTCCTTTGATCCCTACAACATGTTCAAGTCTTTCTAAAAGAACATTGTGATCAACTGTGTCAAAGGCAGCACTGAGATCTAACAAGACTAGAACAGACACAAGATTCTTATCTGAGGCCATAAGAATATCATTTGTAACTCTCACTAATGCAGTTTCAGTGCTGTGATACTCTCTAAAACCAGACTGAAATTCCTCAAACAGAGCATTGATGTTTAAATTCTCACATACTTGGATGGCCACTATTTTCTCCAGGACTTTGGATAAAAATGGAAGGTTAGATATTGGTCTGTAATTCATTGGGTCATCTGGATCCAGAGAAGGCTTCTTAAGTGATTATTAAGTGATAATCATTGATTATATCTAGAATGGGGGCAGTAACCAAAGGAAATGCTTCTTTAAAAAATTTGGTTGGGATTGGATCCAAAATGCAAGTTGAAGGTTTAGATTAAGCTAATATTTTTGATAACTCTGAAAGCTCAACTGGATCAAAACGGTTCAAGCACAGATGAGGTTCTACAGTCACCTCTGATGCTGCCTCACTTACTGAGGAAGAAGTAATCACGTAAGGGAGGATGCTAAAGATTTTGTTTCTAATAGAATTAATTTTACTTGTAAAAAATCCCATGAAGTCATTGCTGCTCAGGGCTAAGGGAATAGATGGCTCAGAGCTATGATTCTGTGTAAGTTTAGCAACTGTACTGAAAACAAATTTAGGATTATGCTTAGTCTCCTCAATTAGTGCTGAAAAATAAGCAGTTCTAGTTTGTCGAAGCTTATTTTTATAAAGCACAAGACTATTTTTCCAGGATAGGTAGGCCTCCTCATGGTACGCAGAGCGCCATGTTCTCTCCAATTTCCTGGAGTTTTGTTTTAAGGCTTGTAAATGACAATTAAACCAGGGAGCCAAAAAGCGTCCCTAAGGGAGAAGACCTGGTTAATAAACGAAGGGGAGTTTAACGTATGCTGCAGAGACCTAAAACTGAGGATTTAAGAAACTTAAAGAGCACTAAAATGAGAACTAAAACTCACTGGTTCCAAAAGTGAAACCAGGAACAACAGAAGCTTGCCCGGAGGCCTTACCAAGAAGTCCACTGGTGACTAACTCACCCACACAACCGACAGCTCTGTTAAGAGCAAAAGGAAAACGAATATCAGCCAGAATGTTTTCCCAAGCAGGTGGAAATTAGCCACCCGGGGGCAACTATGACTTCTACAACTTCTCAAACACAAGTCTCTTTAATCCTCTCCTCTGCAGTCCTCTCAAACTGTCCTTCTCCGTCCTCTCTGTGTCTCAATCTCTTCCTGTCTCAATCTGTCTGTCTCTCTCAGTCCTCTCTCTGTTCTCTCCTTCAGTCCTTCAGTGCAGCGCTGATTTTATCTGCTCCAGCCGGGGATATCCTGATGCGCATCAACTGCGCGAGTGTGGCTGGGCGCTCTCCAGGGTGCTGACCATGGTGCTGCAACAGAGCGGAGTAGAAGCTGGGCGCTGGGGAACTCAGGGATCGTAACATCGACCTTTCCCTGTTCAACTGCTCCATAGCAGTGATGCATCTGCGCATGTTAACAATGAGGCAAGTTCTAGAATACATGCGCTCCGGGGACTGGTTCAACTCAATGGACCTGAAAGATGCATACTTTCACACCCCAGTAATTCCTAAACACCGGAAGTTCCTGCGCTTTTCATTCAAGGGAGTTCAATACCAGTTCAATCGTCTCCCTTTCGGCTACTCGCTAGCCCCGCGCACCTTCTCCAAATGTCTGGAGACCGCTCTGCAGCCATTGCGCGGGGCGGGAATGAGGGTTTTATTTTACCTGGACGATCTGCTCCTATGCGCCCGGTCCAAGGACGAGGCGTCAGAGCAAACCAGGAAGTTAACAGAGCATCTGTCAACCCTGGGGTTTTCCATAAACTGGGATAAGGGCTCCATCCTTCCATCCCAGTCAATTGTGTTTCTTGGGGTGGAGCTGAACGTCTCCCTAATGAGAGCACATTTGTCTCTGGCGAGAGCAGCAGATCTCACCACGGTGATTTCCGCGTGCAACCCTGCAAGATTGGGAGTGCCCTGTTAGTCATGAAACTTCTGGGCATGATGGCTGCAGCCCACGCTGTTGTGCCGTCAGGATTACTGCACACGAGACACCTTCAGCGTTGATTCATCTGCCTCCGGGTACACCCGATACGTCAGAAGAGACGTATGTTGAGGGTTCCCCCTTCAGTGGGCAGGGGCCTCACTCACTGGGGGAATCCCTGCATCCTCTCACACGGGGTCCCCATCGGACGTCCTACGTCACACGTATCTGTTTTTACGGATGCGTCACTGTTGGGGTGGGGTGGGGGGGCACGTGCTTGTCCCATATGGTGGCAGATCGCTGGCCCTCCCACACGCACGAGCACATAAATGTGTTGGAGCGTATGACAGTGAGAAATGTGATCAGACACTTCGCTGCCCTTCTCGAGGGCCATCATATCGAAGTTCACACAGTCAACCAGGTGGCGGCAGCCTACATAAATCGCCATGGGGGAGTTCGATCCCTCCCACTATTGCTCGTAGCCACAGATTTACTATGTTGGGCACATGTCCCCCTGCTGTCCATCAAAGCCACCTACATTCCAGGGGTCCTGAATGTGGCAGCAGACATCCTGTCGAGAGGGGGACCCAGCGACTCCGACTGGCGTCTGCATCCCGCACTGATATCACAGATTTGGATCAAGTTCGGGGAACCCTCTGTGGATCTGTTCGCGGCTCGCCAAAACGCTCAGTGTCGCCTGTGGTTTTCCCTGAGTCCCCGGGACCACCCCCCGCTTGGAGCGGACGCCTTCTCACGCCAGCCCTGGCCTCAGACGCTCCTGTATGCGTTTCCGCCGGTCCCACTGATTCCCCGTCTCCTGGACCGAGTTTGGTCGGAACAGCTCTCGGTAATTCTGGTAGCTCCCAGACGCTTCTCCGTGTCATGGTTTCCGGACCTGCAAGCGCTAGTGTCCGGCTCCCCGTGGAGGGCGGACGCCCTTCTCCAGGTGGATGGGATAATCAAACATCCTCCAGAAATAGGCCAATGGCTGTGGGTCTGGCCGCTGCGCGGTCACGCTTAGAGGCTTCTGGGCTGCCGCATGATGTGGTCGCCACGATTCAGAGTGCGCGGGCGCCTTCTACCGTCGCATCCTATGCTGCTAAATGGGCAGCTTTCCAAAAATGGTGCACAGAGCGGAATGTTCAAGCGCTCTCCTGCCAGCTGGCAGATGTCCTATCATTTCTGCAGATACTGGTGGACAGGGGCCTCGCATTCAGCACTATTAAATCATATGCTGCAGCTATCTCATCCTGTCACCAAGGTTTTGGAGATAGATCTGTTTTCAATCATCCCCTCACAAAACGTTTTCTAAAAGGTGTCAGAAGGAACAGACCTGTGTCCCGCCCACTATTTCCTCAGTGGGACCTAACGGTGGTTCTGCGCGGCTTATCTGAAGCCTCATTTGAACCCTTGGACCAGGTCTCACTCAAGTTCCTGTCACTCAAAACTGCCTTGCTGCTGGCGCTAGCATCAGTCAAGAGAGTGAGCGACCTAACCGCCCTCTCAGTGGCTGCCGCATGCCTCAGGATCTGGGAAGATGGCAGGTCCGCTGTTTTATGCCCCAACCCAGCCTTTGTGCCCAAAAACATTAACACTTCCTTCAAATCCAGGTCAATTTCATAGGCTGGACTTTTTCCTCCTCCCCAAAATTCTGATGAGGAGGCGGCTTCCCACCTTCTCTGCCCGGTGCGCGCGCTCGCACGATATGTGTCACGCACTTCAGGGATTTGCCACTCACAAAGCCTGTTTGTGCACTACAGAGACTCTTCCCTTGGGCAAGTGCTGTCGACCCAGCGTCTTTCACACTGGCTGTGTGACGCCATTTCACTCGCTTACACATCATCAGGGCGGGATCCTCCTGAGACACTCCGGGCTCACTCAACCAGAGGGATTTCCTCTTCTATGGCGCTCCACAGTGGTGTGTCGATGGAAGACATTTTTCAGGCTGCTTCATGGGCTTCCCCATGTCCCTTTACTCGTTATTCACGAGATGTGTCTTCAGGTTCCATCACTTGTTCAGTGCTTGGACCTCAGCAGGCTGAGTGAAAGCATTATGGCACCACATCAGCCCTACTTGAGTGAATTTCATCCTCTTGTGGATGATAATTTTAGTGGGGGCCCCACTCTTCTCTCTGGCTGCCTCAGCCTTTTAAGCCCTGGGCTGAGGCTGAGCGGCCCTAGCTAAAAGGAGACATGTTGGGTGTGTCCATTTGGTTGAGCTAACCAGTGTGGCGTAAACCCATCCAGCTGCGCATTATTCCAATAGCAGTTAGCTTAAGGGCTAAGACTAGACGAAATAGAACGTTGGTTACATATTGTAACCCCAGATTCTATGAGTCTAGTCGTAGCCTTTAAGCCACTGGCCCCACTGGTTCTGTTAGGACCAAGAGCCATCGGAGGTGAACAGTGGAGTCGCACACAAGGGGTGCCCACCATTGGTGGGCGTACATTTAAGCTCTTCATGATTGGCTGATGCTGAGATCATCCTTCCAATAGCAGCTAGCTTAAGGGCTGCGACTAGACTCTAAGAATCTGGGGTTACAATACGTAACCAACGTTCCTCTCACTATGGATATCAAAGCTAACAAACAGGTTGAATTTAACCACTCACTAACTAAACCCACCTTTCTTTGAGAAAAACTGTGTGACATACTGCTGCCCTCTCTTCTGCCTGTCCTCTTTCTCCTTTCTTTCTTTCCTTTTCCGTGACCCAGACATATTTTCACTGCAGCCTCTGCTGTCTGACTGCTGCGTGAAGCTGGCCTCGCCTGCTACGCGCCCCTTGGCCAGGTGGACTGTACCATTTTATGCCGTTGGGGGGGGGGGGGGGGGGTTTCAAATTAATTAGTCAAAATAAAGTAGGGACCTCTGAATAAATATACATTTCATAAAGACTAAAAGATTGTTTGTTTGATGTCTTAAATGAGCAAAAATACTGCAAAGTAAAGTACTTGTGATTTTTAAACTTTATTTATTTTTTATTCAACTTTGAAACTTTTTTGGGCCCCTGATGTCAGATTGGTCAGCTGGATACGGGAGTTGAGCTTGTGGAGAGCGTTGTCTCACAGACGCGGAAGTGATAGCGTTGTTGAAACGCCGGCTCTCGGTTTAATCCCGAGAGACGTGCTTCAGCCCCCACTTCGCTACTGGGTGGAACGAAGGTCTTCCTGAGGGCGGCCACAAAAGCAGCATAGTCTTTGCAGGCAGGGGATTTAGAATTATAAAGAGCAGCGGCCCACTCCTGAGCGCGTCCAGAAAGCAGGGAGGTGAGGTGCGCAACCCGAGAGCGGGCAGTGGGGAAGCGTCCCGGTTGGCACTCGAATTGCATATCAAGGGAGGCGAGCAGACCATCTGGGCTCCCAACCTCTCCATTCCACCTCTCCGGTAGGCTGAACTGCGGCTCCTCCTTAGGTGGAGAGAGGACTTGCTGCCGGAGAGCATTCAGGGATGTGGTCAACTGAAGGGTGAGGTCGGTCAGGGAGTTCACCTTCGTGTTGAGCCGATCGACAAAGGCGTGGAGCTGAACTATCCCCTTCTTCATTTGCTCAAACTCTGCTGGGTTGATGGACTCAGTCATCCTGTCAGACTGGTCGGCTGGATACGGGAGTTGAGCTTGTAGAGAGCGTTGTCTCACAGACGCGGAAGTGATAGCGTCGTTGAAACGCCGGCTCTCGGTTTAATCTAGGAATCCCCGAGCGTTCGAGGATCAATGAAGTGACACGGAAATGCTGGGTTTTCCCGAAGTAAGAAAGAACATTTACTGTGAGCTGAGAGTTCGTACGATGGATCGGTTGCTTGGAAACTCTTATCATAGATCTGAAGAAACAATGACTGAGTGGTGAGCTGGGGAGGCGACTTCCGTATATAGTCACGGTTCGTGACGTAGGTGCGATGTGGAGGGAATCCCTGCGAGGGGCATGCTGGGAGTTGTACTCCATGGTGGATGCCGGCTAGCTGGGAGAGGTTGGTTTGGGGACTTGGGTTCTGACAGGACCCCCCCATCCAGGGACGGCTCCTGAAGTCCCAGGGCGGCCCCGGCGGTTCCAGAAGTCAGAGATCAGGGCATGGTCCAGGATGGAGCGGGCCGGTTCCCAGGAGCGTTCCTCTGGGCCGTAGTCCTCCCAGTCCATGAGGTACTGCCATCCGCGACCCCTGCGACGGATGTCCAGGATGCGCCAGATGTTGTAGATGGGCTTACTGTTGAGGAAGCGGGCAGGCGGAGGCGCCGGAGGCGGAAGCAGGGAGGATTCCACATAGGGCTTGAGTCGGGAGATGTGGAAGGTGGGATGAATGCAGAGAGTTGTCGGTAACCGCAGCCGGTACGAGACTGGGTTCATGACCTTCTGTATTGTGTAAGGCCCGAGGAACCAGGGAGCGAGCTTTTTGGACCCTGCACGGAAGCGGAGGTCCGCGGTGGACACCCAGACCTTAACCCCAGGGACATAGGAGGGACAAGGACGGTGTCGGCGGAGATGTTGGCGAGCGTAACGGCCGTTGACTCGGGTGATGGAAGCTCGTGCTTTGATCCAGGCATTCTTGCAGCGCCTCACTAGGGATTGCGCAGCAGGTACAGCAACTTCGGGCTGCTGGTGGGCGAAGACCGGGGGTTGATAGCCATAGCAGACCTCGAAAGGGAACATATGAGTGGTTGAAGAGGTGTGAAGGTTGTGGGACAGCTCTGCCCAGAGGAGGTTGTTTAGGCCATTGCGAGGGTTGGGCCGAGACAAAGCACCGGAGGTACCAACCTAGCTGTTGGTTAGCCCGCTCTGTCTGATCATTGGTCCGCGGGTGATAGCCTGAGGATAGGCTGACCGATGCTCACTGTCAGGGACCGAGCAGTAAAACTCCAGGACAATGGTATAAAAAGAATATCTTCTCCATTTATTTCATAAAGAATTAAACAAAATCAAAACAAAACCGGGCCCAAAGGAAAAAATGGCCACAAAAATAACCTTAACTAAAAGTAACAAGCAAGACTCTCAAACTGAGACACACAGGGGAATTTATACACACAGACTAGCCTACAGACAACGAGGGGGGGAGAGACAGGGGAAACACTAAGACAAACAGTAAATAAACCTAGGAAACTAAGTCAACAAAGTAGAACTACCACAAAAAAGCTTTAACTAATACATCCTAACAAAATCTGGTAAACTCAATAGAGCTTCAGAACGTCTGGTTTCTGGTTTCTTCATTATCAAGCTCCCTGCTTCCAGGAGCCAGATGGAATGTTCCACTTCCTGCATGGAGTTACACTGGGTGTGTCCCCTCTCTCTGCCAGTTCATCCAATCTCAGAATACAAATGATGATAGTTAATGATCAAAAAAACTATGTGCAAGATAAATTACTAAATGTGTGCACCCATTAGTAAACTTACAATATTGCAACAAAATGAAATAATAAACCAGCGTGTGGAAAAAATATATTTAAATAATACTGACACTGAGAAATGGCTGGAGGAACCTCCACACACTCCCCCTCCTCTGGAAACTCCATGGGCCAGCTGGACAGGTAGTCAGCAGTGGAGTTTTGCTTCCCAGGTATATGATGAATCTCAAACTGGAAGGCTTGCATCGCCAGGTACCAGCGAGTTATTCTGCTGTTCGAGTCCTTCATCCTCTCAAGCCACTTTAGAGCCTTGTGGTCCATTTCTAGGATGAATCTTCTCCCCAACAGGTAGTATTTGAATGAATCCAAAGCCCATTTAACAGCCAGGCACTCCTTTTCTACTGTTGAGTAGCGGGTTTCCCTTGGGAAAAGTTTCCTGCTTATGAAAGCAATCGGATGTCGTCTGTCTGGAGGCCCTTGAAGCAACACAGCCCCTAGGCCACGATCAGATGCGTCCGTCTGCAAAACAAATAGTTGTTTGAAGTCTGGACAATGTAACACTGGAGGTCCACTTAAGGCATGTTGGATGTCCTCAAATGCCATCTTCGCTTCGTCTGACCACTCGAGCTGGTTAGATCCTTTGAGGCTGGTCAGATCTGTAAGCAGAGCAGCTCTGGCAGAGAAATTAGGGATGAATATATGGTACCAACCCGACATGCCCAGAAATGATCTCAGTTGCTTTCTGGTTTGTGGCAAAGGGCATGACTGAATGGCTTGAACCTTTTCAATCTGAGGCTTAATGACTCCATTGCCAATAATGTGTCCCAGGTATTGTACTTCCTTCTTCGCCAGCATGCATTTAGCTGCATTCACAGTCAGACCTGCAGTGTGAAGACACTCAAACAAAACTGTGAGATGTTCAAGATGTTCCTCCCAGCTGTTACTGTAGATGACAATATCATCCAAGTAGGCAGATGCAAAGTGAGATTTTCCTTCCAATACCTTGTCCATAAGTCTCTGGAACGTTGCAGGTGCTCCATGCAGCCCAAACGGCATGACTGTAAACTGGTAAAGGCCCCAGGGTGTTCTGAAGGCAGTCAGCTCACGGGATCTAGTGGCAAGAGGAACCTGCCAATAACCCTTGGAGAGATCAATGGTGGTAAGATATTTTGCTCTGCCAAGACAACCAATTAGGTCATCAATACGAGGAGTTGGGTAAGAATCAAATTTAGAAACAGAGTTCAGGTATCGGAAGTCTATACAGAACCTCAAGGTGCCATCTTTTTTCAGTACCAGGACAACAGGATTGCACCATTCACTCTGGGAGTTCTCAATAATTCCCAGAGAAAGCATCAACTCAATTTCCTCCTTTAAAGGCCCCAAGAGGCGCTCAGGGATCCTGTAGCTCCTTCGTTTTACCACTGCATCTCCTTTCAAAAGAATTTCATGTTTGATATAGTCTGTACACCCAGGATTATCTTGAAAAATATTGGCATTACAGATGGCCCTCACCTGTGACTGCTGCTCAGGGGACAGATGGCTCAGGTCAAGCCTAGAAGTCACCTGTAGAGGGAGGTATTGTTCTTCCACCTCCTCTTCTGTCACACTTCTGATGAGAAAAACATCTTGTTTCTCCCTTTCCTCAGACCTTGAAATCCACTCCTTCAGGAGATTAATGTGGAGGACTCTGGTACTACGCCTCTCACCTGGACTACAGACTTTATAGGTCGTGGGACCGAGCTTTTGAATGTCCTTGCCACTGAGCCAAAAGCTTACTGTCTTCAGTGGGTAGTAGAACCAAAACTTTTTGACCTGGTTCAAAATGCCGCTCTCGAGCAGTTCTGTCATACCAGGTTTTTTGTTTTTGCTGGGAGACCTTCATATGCTCCTGAGCCAAGGTGGTCATCTTCTCCAGCTTGTCCCTCATCTGGAGAACATATGAAACTATGTTAACAGGCTCCTTTCCAGATTTCTCCTTCTCCCACCTTTCCTTTAAAAGCGCCAGTGGTCCTCGCACGTCATGCCCAAAGAGCAACTCAAAGGGGGAAAACCCAGTAGAAGTTTGGGGAATCTCTCGATAGGCAAACAAAAGGTATGGGAGCCACTGATCCCAATCAGACCTTTATTCATTGATGAACTTACGAAGCATGTTTTTAAGGGTCTGGTTAAATCTCTCTGTAAGGCCATCAGTTTGTGGATGATATGGCGTTGTTCTCAGCCTACTAATACCAATCAGCTTGTACACATCCTTGAGCAACTTGGACATGAAATTGGTCCCTTGATCTGTCAATATTTCTTTAGGGAACCCAACTCGTGCAAAAAACTGAACCAGGCAAAATGCAACAGTCTTGGCTTTAACAGACTTCAACGGAAACACTTCTGGATATTTTGTGGCATAATCAGTAATAACCAACATAAATCGGTTACCTGATTTGCTTTTCTCCACTGGGCCCACAACGTCCATCCCCAAACGTTCAAATGGTGTCATTATGATGAGAAGAGGCTGTAGGGGAGCTCTTGCTGCGAATCGGGCTGATGTTTTTTGACACTGAGGGCAACTCCTGCAAAAACTGGCAACATCTCTGTACAATCCCGGCCAGTAGAAATACTGTTGGATACGGGCTAAGGTCTTATTTTTCCCTAGGTGGCCAGCCCAAGGAATTGAATGGCCCAAAGATAAAACAGTTTCTCTGGCTGCTCTAGGTACCACAAGCTGTTTCAGTTCTCCATGTTGTCTATAAAGGATGCCATTTTGCAAACAGAATTCCTTTGCAGTCCCACCTTCTTCAGCTCCCTTAATAAGGTCAGCCAAGCCTGCATCCTGATGCTGCAGCTCAAGAATGTTGTCAGGAATTTCAAATCTTAGCTGTACCTCAGGTTCAGGTAACAGAGTGGACACTGTTGTGTTTTTAAATTTGTCCCGTTTGCGCTGCCTACGAGACTTTTGTTCTCTAGTTGGGCCAGCTTCAATCTCAGCCCCAAAAAATGGTAAAGCTCTTAAACTGCGATCATCTTCCCTTGGAGCTTTCAACTGAGACCGTGTTATTGCCACATTGCACATTTTAGGATCGTTAATCAAGTCAGTGAGAACTGGTAAATCATTCCCCAAGACAACAGGAAATGGTAATCTGTCCATGACACCCACATTTAATAGGTACACATGTCCTTGCACTTTCATATAGACGTCCGCTGTTGGATATTGTTTTTCATCACCATGCACACAGCAGATTGGTATTGTTTCAGAAGTGCAGATGTGAGCTGGTGAGACGTACCTGCGATGAACCAGTGACTGGGTGCTTCCTGTGTCAATCAGAGCCTTAACTTTCTGTCCATCTATCTCCACTGTGGTCTCCACCAACAGCTGGTTCATTGGGTTTGGGGCATGGTTCCCTCTGGGCACAAAATACATCTGGGAGAGTTTAGCTGGATTTTGTGGACACACCGGTTTTGTGTGGCCTTCTTTCCCACACAAATAACAGACAGGTTTCCGCCCCAGATTTTTTGTTTGACTGGGAAAATATTTCTCCCTTCCACATGGCTTACCAACATTCTCTGTCGGACTGGTGTTACCTGGCGCAGGGGTATAATCCTTTTTCATAGCCTTATAAGCCCATGATTGGTTCCTTCGACGGGCTGCCACAAACGCATCTGCCAAAGAAACTGCCTCTGCTGCGTCCCTTGGATTACGCTCCTTGATCCAAACTTGGAGTTCTGGCGATAGCATTCGGAAATACTGTTCAAGGATTATTGTTTCATTAATTTCATCAATGGTCTTACCTCTGGGTCTGACCCATCTCCCATAGAGCTCCTTTAGTCTCACAAAGAGTTCTCTGGGGGACTCATTTGGTTCAACTTGAAGAGAACGGAACCTCAGACGATAAGTCTCACTGCTTATTTCATATTTCTGCAAAATAGCAGCTTTAACATGATCATAGTCCATTGATGCATCCACATCCATATGTACATAAGCACTTCTGGCTTTACCCGTCAATAGTGGAATCAAATGGAATGCCCAGTCAGATCTCGGCCATCTACATGCACATGCTATTCTTTCAAAAGTTATAAGAAAATGCTCAATGTCATCCTCTTCACTTAGCTTTTGCAATCTTGGTTCTTTATCGGAAGGATGAACAGAAACTGAGTCACCTGATTTTGAACAGCGTGGTGCAGGCTCCGGTTCCACCTCATCCCAATCAGCATACTCATGAGGCCTCTCATGGTCTGCAGGCCCCAAACCTGCAGAGAAGCGGGCGTGGTCTTGCTCTCCAGGTAGCAAGCCAGCAGAGGTCTGGGCCTGAAACTCTTGCTGAAACAGACTGAACTGGTGTTGAAGATCTTTAAATCTTTGATCCTGGCGTACAATCACCTTCTCCCACTGTACCTCATGGGCTTCCTGTCGTCCAATGTGAGCTTGAAGGATGCCAGCCAGGTCTGATATTTTTGGCTCTCTGCCATGAACTTCCTCTTCAGCAGAAGCTCCACAGCCCTCACTCCCATCCTCTGTCTGTGCTTCTCTCTCTAAAGGGGCTGACTTGATTTTACCAGATTTGGTTCCCTTCATTGTAGATTCGTCAGGATAAAAGAAGAGAAAAAAAAATTGGGAGAATCTATTTACCAATGTCCTTTAACTGGAAGATCCCACCTCTGCCACCAACTGTCAGGGACCGAGCAGTAAAACTCCTCCATAGCTCTGGTTTCAGAGGGAGAGAGAGAGAAAAGGTGCCCACGGGGAGGACTGGTACCTGGTTGTAGCCTGATCTCCATGTCATATGGGCGGTGAGGCAGCAGTGTGGTGGCGCGTCGCTTATCGAAGACTGCAGCCAGGTCTCAATAGGGTAGTGGCGGATTGGGCGGTAGAGGACCAAGACCACCAGCCGGGCGGTCTGCCATGGACGGAGGAGGAGAGAGGTGGGCCTGGCACTGGGTCCCCCAGCCTAAAAGGCGGTTCTGGGACCAGGGAATCTGGGGGTCGTGGAGACGGAGCCAGGGGAACCCCAAGATTAGAGGAGAGGAGGGAGCAGAGATGATGAGAAAGTGGAGGGTTTCCCAGTGGCCTTGGAGGACCATCTGGAGAGACTGGGTTCGGTCTTGGACAGGATAGGGCTGGGGAGGTCTGCCGTCCACCGAGGTCACCGGAACAACTCATTCCAGGGGAGTCAGGGGGATCCGTAGGCGTTTAGCCAGATCCACATCCATGAAGTTGTCGGCGGCCCCCGAGTCCACCAGAGCATGTACCTGATGTGAGGTCTCATCGTGTAGGAGGGTGACAGGAAGGAGGAGTCAGTGGGAAGAGGTAGAGGCAGAGGGTGACCCGGGCTGAGCTACCCCGATACTCAGTGGGTTCCTCCGTTTCCCGGCCGTAATGGGCAGTCCAGGCGCCGGTGGTCGGGAGAGCCACAATAGGCACAGAGACCCTCGCACCACCGTCGCTGTCTCTCCTCCGGGGGAAGGTGGCCTAGCTGCATAGACTCCTCAGTAGAAGTGGGTCTGGAAGCTGGAGTTGGTGAACGAGGAAGAGGTCCGTGCACTCTGAGTGGGCGAGTGGATGATCTGGCTCGAACCAGAACCTGCTGGTCGATGCACAAAGCCAGGTCGGCAACCTCATCCAGGGTCTGGGGTAGTTCTCTTCCCACCATCTCGTCTCGGATGTAGGGCGCCAACCCCTCCAAAAAAACAGCTCGAAGGGCAGAGTCATCCCACTGTAGTTTGGCCGCGATGGTGCAAAACTCTGACGCATAGGCGCACACAGAGCGTTCACGTTGGCGGAGCTTTAAGAGACGTGCTTCAGCCCCCACTTCGCTACTGGGTGGAACGAAGGTCTTCCTGAGGGCGGCCACAAAAGCAGCATAGTCATTGCAGGTAGGGGATTTAGAATTATAAAGAGCAGCGGCCCACTCCTGAGCGCGTCCAGAAAGCAGGGAGGTGAGGTGCGCAACCCGAGAGCGGGCAGTGGGGAAGCGTCCCGGTTGGCACTCGAATTGCATATCGAGGGAGGTGAGCAGACCATCTGGGCTCCCAACCTCTCCATTCCACCTCTCCGGTAGGCTGAACTGCGGCTCCTCCTTAGGTGGAGCGAGGGCTTGCTGCCGGAGAGCATTGAGGGATGTAGTCAACTGAAGGGTGAGGTCGGTCAGGGAGTTCACCTTGGTGTTGAGCCGATCGACCAAGGCGTGGAGCTGAACTATCTCCTTCTTCATTTGCTCAAACTCCGCTGGGTTAACGGACTCAGTCATCCTGTCAGACTGGTCGGCTGGATACGGGAGTTGAGCTTGTAGAGAGCGTTGTCTCACAGACGCGGAAGTGATAGCGTTGGTGAAACGCCGGCTCTCGGTTTAATCTAGGAATCCCCGAGCGTTCGAGCGTCAATGAAGTGACACGGAACCACACACACACTTACAACCACAATCCCTACGCACACGCACATCAAAAGTGAATGATTCTACATTTTATATATCCATAAGGGTTGTAACTCTAATACACAGTGTTAATTGTACAATTGTTTGTGTCCTGAGCAGTTTATAAATTTAATTTTGAAAAATATCATCTTTAGAACCTCACAACTTCATCACAGACACAAGTGTGTGGACCCCCTGCAATCTTGTGGAGAACCCATTAGGGTGCCAGGTACCCAGGGTTGGGAAACACTGCTATATATGGTTTAATGGAAATAGAAGCCGTTTACTGTTTGCCCCTCTACTCATTTATTTGGTAGTACCTATGTAAAAAAAGATCCATTCCATCGGTATGTGACATGAGAAGATCTAAACACGTGTACTGATAATACCAATGATGTAAATTTTAACTGATCATTTGTAGTAAAGATTAACAGTTATGGCATGAAATTGATCACAAATATTGTAATGAAGTGCTCTGTAACAAAGGATATGTGGATGCATTTCTTTGTCCTTGTTAGATTCAACGTGGAAGTTGTTCAACATGGTTTCACACGCTCTGCCTTGGAATGACTGCCTTCCAGATGCCAAGCAAAAAGACACCTTGGTGTTGTGACATGTGCAAACAGCAGCATGTAAACAACATGTAGGTGTTTGGTTGGAAGTGTGAACATGGAGTTGTACTGGACAAGACAGCACAGCTTCAAATTTATGAGCCGAGGACTTGATTGTCCTTTGTTTACATAAGAATGATGATGCACATTAAGGAAAGCAGCGCAAACGTTTCTTTCATATGCAAAGTACTTGTATTTTGGAATGGATAATTTATTATTTACAATTAGTGTCATTGTTCTCTATGTCACTTTTTTACTCATATCTGTCAAGTACTTGTATGTGTGTGAGGGAGGCCTATATGCGGGTCTTTGTTTTGTAAGTCTTAACACTGAGGTGTACTCTACACCACAGCATGACTGAAATGTTGTGAGACTATTACTTTACTCTGTCTACATCATCTGTTTACATAAGCGTGATGATGGATACACTGACTGTCCCACAAACTAGGTACAGGTCTAGAGGTGATCGGGCTTTCTCGGTCTTGGCTCCTTCTCTCTGGAATGAGCTTCCACTTGATATTAAACTGTCACCGTTGCTGCATGTTTTTAAGAGTCGTTCGAAAACTCATTTTTATCGTTTAGCTTTTATGTGACTTGTATGCTTTTATGCTCCCTGTTTACATTTTGTATGGTGCTTTTATGTCTGTATGTTGTTTTTATCTCTTTTTTATTCTATCTGTGTTTTTACTGTATTTTATGTTCAGCGCCTTGGGCTCCTGCAAAGGCAGTGGAAGGTGCTGTACAAATAAAGATTGATTGATGATGCACATTATGGAAAACAGTTTTCACTTTTGATTCATAAGCAACGTATTACTATTTTGGGAGAGTTGAGTTTGTATTTTAAATCTTTTTCATTGCTCAGTCAACTATTTGTGTGTGTGTGTGTGTGTGTGTGTGTGTGTGTGTGTGTGTGTGTGTGTGTGTGTGTGTGTGTGTGTGTGTGTGTGTGTGTGTGTGTGTGTGTGTGTGTGTGTGTGTGTGTGTGTGTGTGTGTGTGTGTGTGTGTGTGTGTGTGTGTGTAGTACATTTTAGTGTATGGTGCCTTTTCAGTTGACATATTTGATTTGTGATTTGTTTTTGGAGAAGCAGAGATGAGCAGGTGCATTGTTTTGATCAAATTATTTAACCTCGTAAAAACGTTCATATGCAAATGACCAAGTGTTAATGATCCAAAAATAAAAACTTTGACTGTTACATTTTGAAAGTATTGATAAAGAGTACTAGGAAATTGGTTATCAGCAGGGGCCATTTGTGTGTCACTACAGTTTACAGTAAAATAAATGAAAAATCAGAGATGTATTTTTTTCACAAACGTGCTTGTTGGAGTATGTAGAGCCGGTTACTGTTGACCAGCAGGCATGATTTTGTGACAACAACTTTTACAGTGTAGGAGCTACAAACATTTCAATGATTTAAAAATTCAACAAAAATCAGACAAGTATGTTTTCTAAAAAGTAAATGCTGTAAATGCACAGTTAGAGATTATTTTTTAAATATTCTGCAGAAAAAATACTGAGGTCCAGACCTCAATGTCCTCATTGGTAGATATGGCCATGGTGGTGTCTAGTAGTGGGTAAATGTTTTGTTTTTACTCACGCAGCTCTACACAGATTTCCATGGGATCAGAAATCAAAACCTGCAACACTCCTTTTCTTGACTGGACCTGTAGGGTACAGGGTCCTAACAGCCCGTACCCTCTGGGGGGTACTTCAGGAGTATGGGGTACCAGGCCCTCTGATACGGGCTGTTAGGACCCTGTACGACTGGTGTCAGAGCTCGGTCCGCATTGCCGGCAGTTAGTCGAGCTCATTTCTGGTGAGAGTTGGCTGCCCTGATGCAACTGGGTTTGTACTAGGGATGTGACAAAATATCGTTTGGCGAAAACTCGCGATACAAAACATGACGAAATGCATCGAGGTAAAAAAATATGGACCACGAAATTAGGCTAGGCGGCACTGCTGCATGATTTGTGTAGTAGTAGGGCAGGCCTACAGTCTATGGTGACAGGCTGATAGCACCATCTCTGCTGATAAAGCAGGGTAAAACTAAACAAAATAAAATAAATAAAAAAAAAACATCCGGGGAACGGCGCAGTGCGTCGTGACGTTAAGTCACAGCGCATGTTGTAACAACAACACTGCAGGCTACAGCGAGCGAACAAATATTAGCATTAGCACCAAGTTGGTGCCACCAACTGCCTTGCCCCGAAAAACCACAACAATGGAGTCAAATGAGGTCAAAATTGAGGATGCTCCTCCTGGATACAGGTCATCTGTCTGGCAGTATTTTGGCTTTCCGGTTAAAAAAGACAATAACGGCAACAGAGTAACGGAAAAGACCAAGACTGTGTGTAAGCTATGCTATGCTGTCATTCCGTACACCACCTCCAACACAACAAACATGAACCACCACCTTCAACGTTACCATAAAAATGTGAAGACGGCCTTGGCGAAAACAAGCCTACCGAAAGGACAGCTGACCATGAAACAAGCACTGACACCAACTCTACTTCCGTCAAGTCCACGTGCAAAACAGATAACCCGGCTCATTGGTGAGTTCATAGCGGACTACATGGCTCCATTTAACATAGAAGCGAACAGAAAATTCATCCAAATGTTCAAGGTGCTGGAGCCCAAGTTTAAGATGCCATGCCGGGGACATTTTTCATAGAAGGTAATCCCGGAAATTTACAATGAAACGAAACAAAGCGTGAAAGAGTGTCTAAAAAATGCCGACCGCGTCGCTCTGACCACCGACAGCTGGACCTCGCGTGCAACACAGAGTTATGTCACCATTACGGCACAAGTCATCATCGGAAAATGGGAGAGTAAAAGCTTTGTGTTGCAAACTCGTGAGCTAAGTGAAAGTCATACTGGTGTTAACATAGCTCAAGTGTTGAGAAATTCACTGAGTGAGTGGGAGCTAACAAGGCCACACACAACCATTGCTTGTGTCACAGACAACGCGAGCAACATGGACATTGCTGTGAGAGAGAGCGGTCTCCACCCTCACATCAAGTGCTTGGCGCATGTTGTGAATCTGGCCAGTAAGAGAGGCTTGGCTGTATCCCGCGTTGCGCGCCTTCTTGGTCGTGTGCGAAGAATAACTACATTTTTTCACAAGAGCACCACGGCCACCGCAGTCCTGACCAACAAGCAAACCCAGTTGTAACTGCCTCGGCATAAACTCATCACCGATGTCCAGACCAGGTGGAACAGCACGTAGGAAATGCTGGCGCGCTACCTGGAGCAGCAAGCAGCTGTCTCAGCAGCGTTGAGCTGCCCAGAAATCCGAAGGAATGCGAGAGAAATCGACACTCTGGATCACACTGATATATCAGATGTAGAAGACATAGTGAAACTGCTTAAGCCACTGAAGACAGCAGCAACTGTTGTCTGTGATGAAAAAGAGCCCACTGTTTCACTGATAATGCCACTGAAGTACATGATCGAGCAAAGCATGTCACCAAACGAAAATGACACACAGACCATCGCCAACATGAAATCTTACTCGACATCTCGGACCGATGCACCGGGGACTGTAATGACGTGCTGCAGGAGTGTACAGCGCTTGACCCACGATTCAGAAGCCTGTCCCATCTGAATGATGAACAACGTGAGTCCATCTATGCCCGAATATGTGAAAAAGCTTCAGCACTTCATAGGCAGCGCAACCAGGTAGGCTAACTTTTATTGGGGAAAAAGAGGTTTCCTGCTGCATGTGTGTAACTGTATGTATGTGCAGGCCAGAGTCTGAAAACTTATTTCTCATGTTTTTTATTAGTCCATCAGAGAGAGAGTGAATGAGAGTGAAGGACAGAAATGTTTAACTAGTTTTTCTATTTTATTCATTTTCAGACCAGTTACACTGATGAAAGAACCACTAGGGCCAGTGCTTCAACATCAGAGGCAGCAGCAGAGCAGGCCAGGGTCATGGTTGAGGCAGCACAGGGAGCAGAGCAGAGCCAGGAAGAGCCAGTAGAAGGAGAAAGGCAGATGCAGGATGCAACACAGCCTCCCCCACCAAAGAAGACAGCGTTGGAAGATCTCCTTGGGAGCTCCTACACTACTGTTGAGACAGTGCAGACCAGCAGAGGGATTGAAATGGAGATACTCTCCTACAGGAGTGGGATTCCCATCCCACTCAACAGAAGTCCACTTGAGTGGTGGAAAGTTAATGCTTATGCTTACCCCATACTTGCCTCCCTTGCCAAAGCCTACCTTTGCATTCCTGCTACATCAGTGCCCAGTGAGCGTCTTTTCCACAGCAGGAGACATTGTGTCTGCTCAGAGATCACTGATTACACCAGAACATGTTGATATGTTAGTTTTTTTGAAGAAGAACCAGTCCTGAGATAAGATAACCAAGGCCTATAGCAACACTAAGGGTGTTCCTGTTTGTGTTTGGCCTGTTAGGCCTTGTGTTTCCCTGTGTGCAACTGGAAAAAAAATAAACAAGTTGTTATTATACAGTAATATTTTTTTTCTTTTTTTTCTCATCTGATATCGTATCGTGACGTATCGTTTCGTGCCTCAGACATATCGAGGTGCATCGTATCGTGAGTTTAGGTAGATCGTCCCATTCCTAGTTTGTACTGTATTGTATAATAAATAATTTTATATTTGACGTGTTTGATTAGAAACTATAAATGTTTACTAAATATATTTGTATATGTCATAACCTGCCTTCATTTTATTTCTTAAGAGTAAAATCCCTCTACTGTGGATTTAGTTCTGTGTTTTAATCCAACCCCTCCTCTTTAATCCGGGCTTGGGACCGGCAGAAGTGACTCAAAAGGGAAACTCTGGCAGAGTTAGTTGGATTTTTTTTTTTTTTTTTTTTTTTTGGTGCTGGACGAGAAGCTCGTCCATTTGCCCTTTTCTGTCTGCTGTTATCTTTTTAACGCGTAACAGATTTAGGTGTTACACCTCTGAGCCAGAATCTTCTCCAGAACAGAGTGAATGCTGCCCAGAAACAAGCTGTTTCCTCTCTTACTGAAATGCACTCTGTCTGGGAGAAAAAGGGTGTTGTTGAAGAACCTGAGCTCAGGATGCTCGATGACCAGGCCCCCAAAGCTCCTAACGGCCTTCCTCAGTAATGAATTAACCTGTTTTCTGTTGCTGTTAATTCTTCCTGGTCGCCCGTATCGCCACGACTGCCGTTCGTTGATGGCAGAAAAGGCTATTCTCATTTCCGGAAAGTCCTTATGGAGGTGGGACAAATCCTTTTGGATCTGAGAAGCCAGTTCCACCGGGGAAACGAGACCCAGATCGTTTCCTCCGGCGTGGACGACCAGAATATCTGGAGGACCGTGTGTGGGAGCCTCGGAGTAAAACCTGGGAAGGACACCGCCCCAGCGCATGCCTCCTTTGCCAAACCATTGGACCTTAGCTCTGAGTCCAAAGTTTGTCCCAAACTGCCGCTGAGCCGCCTCTTCACCCCGTCTGATGTAACTGGATCCAATAATCCAGATTAATGGAGTTCGAGGCTGCTCAGACTTGATGGTAGATGCAGTTTTTGGGGGTTCGGAGACATTTTTGGGTCCTGAATCCGTCCCTTTCCTACGACCTTTGAGACGGATCATAGTGGGACGTTTCTGCTGAGGTGTGCCTTCTGACAGCCGCAGCCTTTTAGCAGCGCTGGGGAAGTCAGAGTTCTCGTGACCTCCGTCACTCAAACGCTTTCTTTTCCCCAACAGCTGAATGCGAGGAGTATCCTGGAGTTGGACAGAGGACGTCTGTCTTTTCTCCACTAAGGAAATTCCTCGGTACCTTGCCAGCGTTTTATATCTTTGGTCTTGTCGATTAGCCCGTAAAACAGAGGAGTTTTTGCTGGAGATGGATGTTAAACCTCCACTGGTGTCCACAGACGCGGCTGTCTTGAAAAAGACACTTGGTTCCTCAAAGGGCTGAATCTGACGAGACTTGTCAGGTTTTGATGCAGACAGACACAGGTTTTGTGTTTCTGCAAAGCTAGTTCCTCTGTAGCTAGCCAGAAGTTCATATCTGCGTCGTTTGTGAAGCGACTGTAGCTCAGAGGACCTTAGCCCTGACTGGAAAGCTGGTTGGCTGTTTGACAGAACAAAGACCATTTTGCACTCTAGGATTTCCGAGCAGTGAATAATTTAGCTATAAATATTCACCAAATGCACCAGATTTCTCTGAAGGAAGCTGTTAAAAGATGTTGTTTACACAAAACCAACAAGTTTTCTGAGAGCAACAATCCGTCCAACCTCCTTCTTCAAAGCAAGTCTGATACTGACTGACCACTGACTGCAGACCTTTATGTATATGTCCATGCTGCCAGCGTCAGTCATAAAGGCTTTGTGACGTCATCACGCCACCTGCGCTTCCGTGCGTGCAGACGATTACAATCGTACTGCTGCGCATGCGTGAACGCTGTGGCCGTCTTGTGTGTCGGGTTTCTGTCTCCAGAGGGTCCGGTCCGGTCCAGTTGGGACAGAAAGAACGTTTAGCTGCTTCTGCAGGTTCTAATGAAACACTTTTAAACACTAAAGACTAGAAATGTCAGTCCTACCTGTAAATACGAGCTCAATGAAGCACGTAAAAGTAAATACGTGAACTTTGCGCACATGCAGCAAAAACAGTAGAGGGAGAACAGCAGTTAACGTAGCACACGGCAGGTCTCCATGGCAACAAGGGCTCGCTTCCACGTTACGTAAAAGGGGTGGACAATGGTTTCTGGCGCTGAATCCAGGAAGTAGAGAAAACAAGACTGACCAAACAGAAAAACTGTCATTAGAAAATATCAGGAACATGAAATCAGGCAGATGAAGTCAGTTGTCTTAACCACGGTGTTTCAGGTAAATGTAAACCGTCTGTTGGACCAATGTCGCCCTCCTGTGCCTGTTTGCTGGTACTGCACCTAAAATATTGACATTATTCTAATGGTTCTGAAAGAAAATGAAACAACTGTAATAAAACCAGAAAATACACCCATGCACCTAACATCTTCATCACGCTGTTGTAAAAACCATCTCTGACATTTCCTCTCCCTGGCTCGCACTGGTCAGCGAGGCGCTGTCTGCATTTTCACTGCTCATTAATGGCGCCCAGTCAGACGCAAGCACGTGCAGCATGGAACAAGACATGTGTGTTAAAATGTATTTGTACAGGATTTAAAAAGCTGACATTGCTTCACAATAAATCTTAAGGCGCCATATATTAAATTGAGGACATAAATGCAAAAATAAAATAGATAAAACAAAAAGTCATACAGCCAAAATCTAGTTAAAACCATGATACATAAATCAGCTGCTGTTAAAAACAACATAGAGATGATTTTATTACCGGATGTAGTATGTTTGTGTCCCTGCTGCATAGTTCTGGATACCCAGTTTTGTTATCGGTTGTTTTTAGTGGTTGAAGGTTACTATAATAGCTTACTGCCTTTGTGTGTTTACCTCTAATCTTATTAATTTTCCTTTTTCTTTTCTGTAAGTGTTTGTGCTGCTCTAGCAAATGAATTTCCCCACTGACATTACTGTTCTATTCTATTCATCCACCTGGGACCAGTGCTCTAAAACATCTCCTGTTGTGTGAAAAACGGGTGTGGGAGTTTCTACACCAGCCCACGACTAGAAGATCTTAGACTGTCCCCGTGTCCCCGTGATGGACTGACTGATGGAGTTCTGTAGCAGCTCCCTGAGACCACACTGAGAAATAAGCATGGGAGAGAGATAGTGGGTGGGTGGGGCTTATTTTGATTGAATTTATTATTTATTCATTTTATTTATTTATTTACTTACTTTTTAATCTTCTGAGTCTTCTGAGTGACGTCAGCGTGACGCGTAACTTCATGTTTTGCTGCACATCTCGACATGTCATGGCAACATAATTGGGGTGGCTCGCTCTTGGTCTCTCAGTCTAAGTTGAATTACTGAAAAAGGTGGACTTTTACACAATATTTACATTTTTCCAGTTTCACTTGCATGTCCTCCATCAGATTTCTAGATGACCTGGTGTGACTTTTCCAAAGTGATGATTTGTGCTGGTTATTGTTATAAAATTTAACCTCACGGTTATTGTGACCAAAATTATCACGGTTTTCGGTATTATCGCGGTATTTTTTTAAACGTGTTACATTTTCAGACAACTAAATAATACCTGTATACCAGGAATTTATTGTCCTCAGTTTGTGTCTAAGTTTTGCCTAAAGTTTGTCATTTTGTAATTATGTTGTTTATTCCTTTACATTTTCCCCCTTTAGACTTTAAAATACCAATATTTGCCCATAACTTCTTAATGTTTGTCTGTTTGATGTCATCATTTTAAAAATATTAGATCAGATGATACTCAGGCCCTGTCCACACGTAGCCGGGGATCTGCCAAAACGTAGATATTTTTCTACGTTTTGGCCTGTCATCCACACGAAAACGGATCTTTTTAAAAACTCCGGCCAAAGTGAAGATCTGCGTTTTCTCCGTTTTGGGTGTCTGCGTGTGGACAGACAAAACCGGAGTTTTAAGGTCCGCAACGTCACTTTCCATGACAAAAAAATGCTGACATCACGTGTGCGACCTGTGTTTACACTAGCCGACAGCATGGATGCCCTCAGAGCTGCGCTCGCTTTCTCAATCGTCCAAGCGCTTTTTGCTTGTTTGTTTTTGCAAGCGGAATTACTGCTGCTTGCGGAAGACCACAGACGAAGGACGAGGTTAAGAACGGGGGAAGTACTGCCGCCTACAGGTCTGGCATGTCCTTAACAACGTATTTATCCGGGTACGTGTGGACAGAGTTATTTTTAAAACGAGGTGGTGTGGATGCAAGTTTTTGGAGGGGCGGATATTCGTTTTAAAAAGACCCGGCTACGTGTGGACTAGGCCTCAGTACGCCTTCTAATCAGATACCTTTTTACCATTACTGTCATGAGCTGGGGTGAGTACTCTCTTCCTCTTAACCATCTGTGAGTCTCTTGCCAGGAGAGGGAGTGGCCCAGCTGTTCCTGATCAGCGGGGTGTTTTCCTATTTAAGGTGGATGGAGGACACAATTCGACGCCGGAAGATTGCCTCAGTGTGGTAGTAGCCAGCCACTCGAGTTATCTCTAGTATTTCTTGGATTAATGTTATTCGTAGTGTTTAGCTCTAGTATTTTTGGATGTTGACCTTTCTTGCTTCGTCTGGAACTGATTTGGATTTTTACCCTTCGTCAGGATTTCTGTCGGGCTCTTTAGATACTTACCTCTACTCCAGGATTTGGATTTTCAGCACGCGGACCATATCACCAACCTCCATAACCCACCTCTCATCTCAACCCAGTGCCTCATCCACCAGGACGCCCCGCTTCTCTCCACCTATGCTCCCTCTCCTGCGCTTCCCCCCGGCTCTCTACCTCTCCCTCCTCCAGCCAACATCTACACGCCCCACAGGATGTTCTGCTGAACACCTCTGCCTAGACCCCTGCACGGACCTAAAATCTGAGCCCCAGCCCGACCCGGCCCGAAAAGGTTTTCAGGATTGTCTGGCCCGACCCGAGCCTGACTTTTTTTAACCAACTAAATGAAAACAAAGTGCGTCAATCCTGACCAATGTGTTAAAAGACGAGCAGGATCCGATCAATTTGTTTTTCCCTTGTTTACCGTCACGGAGATAACGGCGCACTGGCTCTGGTGGTAATCAAGTTAAATTTGATCTCTTTCCAACAATTTTCACAAGCAAACAAAACAGTCTAAAGCAGGGCTTGTGTTGACCGGATAGTTACCGTGTTTGGCCGTTTATTTTGACAGAGAAAGAATAGAAAGAATTATCCCGACGCATGCAGACAAACTGACATTTTATTCGTTACACACATCGCAGATGTAGCTAAATCACCCAAGAAAAGATTCCCATCTGAACATCTGAGCTGCTCAGCGCATATGTGCACAGCGAGCTGAAGTTGTGGAGAGGGGCTTGGAGCGCATCGCAGAACCAGAGCGCATGCGGGAAGGTTCCTCCCACTGAAGCGAGTGTTTTCCAAACCCTGTCTCTCAGAGAGACTTGTCCCTTAGAAAATGTTCCCTGATTATGAAACTTTGGCTGAATAGTGCTTGTTCCTGTCTCCAATGTGCGACACATCCAGGAGGAGAATCCCAGAATCTCTTCAGCCCAGGAAGCGCCTATGATTACGCACAAGCGTGACCCGTCAACCCGGTCTCACAGTAAGACCGGGTTGGACCTGTTCAGGTTTACGCAGACAATCTTTACATAGAATTGACTTACAGATATAAAATTAATTCAGTAAAATATAAAACATTTTATTTAAATATCCATTCATTATTTTACAAGCACAGAGAGCCGCATCAGAAGGATGGGAGAGCCGCGGGTTGTGACATGTTTTCTCCAGGACCAGAGAGGACGCAAAGTCAATACATCTCTTTTATTGTGAGGTAATAGGAGCGATTTGTGGCAGCGGCAGCACGAGTGGCACTTGCAGTGGCAGCTCTGACTCTTCCGGGTGGTGCCACGGCTTTTAGTGGCACCTGCCACTGCTGCCATGGCCGCTGCCACTGCTGCCACAGCTGCCACGGCCCATGCCACTGCTGCCAAGACACTTCCAGGTGGTGCCACGGCTTTTAGTGGCACTAGCCACGCCCCCTGCCTCTAAAAGTCGTGGCACCACCCGGAACTGGTGGTGCCACGACTTTTAGTGGCACCTGCCACTGCTGCCACGGTACCTGCGGCTGCCACAGGCTGTAGTGACCTCAGTAATTGCAGCACTTATTGCATCATCGGCCTCATCATGCCAACGTTTTTATTTTTTACTTTATTAACAAAATCAAAACAAACAAGGCTGTCACCGAAAATATTTGAAATATTTCAAGCGGTTTACAAATGCATTTCCCAGTCACTCCAGGCATATACAGTGTAATGCAATCAGAAGCGTTAATGCATTTATTTTTTCCATCATTTTTATTGCTCCCCCAGACAAATCTGTGACAGCTCTAGTGGAAGATCCACAGACACTTCCGGGTTGAGGACCGGCGAGTCACCGGCCTCCGGTACGGAGTCAGGAAGCAGGGGATTACCAGAGGCAGATGGAGAGCGCCAGAGCAGTTCTCAATTTCTGAAATAATTTATGACAACTGCTACCAATGTGGATTGTGGAATAAAAAGAGATAATCTGTTAGTTTTCTCAATATTGTCATTGCAATCGCAGCAGATAACGCCATCTGCCGGCTTAAAATGGTTATTGCAGTACATTTTAAACAACTTGGAAGTGAAAAGGCTGTTTGTCACTACAACAGATTTGGGAATGTAGTTTATTGTTAATAGATATTGTGATTTTACAACAATAAAGTTTTGTATTTTCTATATAGATTTATCACTCTCTGTAATGTGAAGGGACTCCAGAAGACTTAGAACACAATAAAACTTTATTAAAACCAAGACCTATGCTGTTTAGTCTGTACCTCAAATCTGGAGAAAACTTTGAGGTTCTTCTCATCTATGATAAAGGAACAGAACTTGTCATAGTCATTTTTATTTTCAAAAGCAAAAGTCAAATGTTCTGCTGGAGAGTCATAATCATGGTCCTCGTTCCAGCTTTGAACTGCCTCAAGGACTTCCTGCTGTTCTTCCTCATCCATGGACAGAACGGATGGCACTTTAACCATTCCCTCGAACAGTGTTCCCTTTACCCACTCGGCTGCTGCCAGCGTGTCTGCCAAAATACTGCTTTCCTGTGAAAATGACACACACACACACACACACACACACACACACATTTATATATATACATGCAATGTTTATGCATGTATGCTGAAAACCCCTCTTTGATTTCGAAGTAGAAGTTGCAAAATTCCCGGGACATCAAACACCCTCCGCCCTCACTGTAAATATATACATATGTACTATATACTATACTTGTTATGTGTGCTTTACCTTTGGAGTGTCATCATTAATGGCCAGTTCTGCTTTTCTGTGAGGTCAGAGAAATCATGGCGTTTCAAAATTTCAGCTTATTATACATGCTCCTAACAGGAGTCAGCACCCAAATGTTACTATACCCTTCATTGTCAATGAATGGCTTGGTCTTCATAAGCAAGTCTTCTGCTTGAAAACTGCAGATGACATTTGTAGTCTGCACCCACTGAATCAGAGCCTATAAAACAATTTTACATCAAATTAATTTGGAAAAAGTTAGAATCTACATTATGCAGATCTTTGACCACATTATTATTGTGAAGGCACTATTTTCTGTTGGTGAAAATGTAATTTTAGCATCCAACTTCTTCCTGCTTGTGTTACAAAACATTACAAATACTAGTAAGTTGTGTTTTTTTATATTTATAAGTGTCATATAAACATACCTCGGGCAGAATAACATCTGTTATGAAATGAGGATCCACAGATGTAGTTCCTGAAAGTGACAGGACTCTTTCCAAACGCTGGATGATTGTTTCAGTCTGGAACAGGAAGTAATAAATATAATAAATGAACAATAAAATTATACAATTAATTGGGAGGTTGGAGAGAAAGTCATTAAATTCTTTAGTTCTGTATAACTTCCAATGTACGTTCTTGTCAATAACACATTATTTATAAATTTTACCATGGCCAATTTACACCTTATCCTGTAGAATAAATCTCTGTTTAGTAATTCTTCTTTTAGTAATATTGTATAAATTTGTATTTGTATGTACTGTACATATTTAGAGAGTAACAGGGACGGTGCTTTAAGTCCAGACGCTTTTCTTTCAAAGCTCCTTAGACTACAATGACCTGGATGACTGAGAACCTTCACAGACACATTCTATATGGTATTCTATATGGTTCCACAAACCAAAATATATTTTCCAAAAGGTTGGAGGATTAGAATTCCTGTTAAAATGTGACTTTGAAATATATAAATTACCAATCAAACTATCTGACTTCCATAAACAAATTCTGCTCTACTGGAAAATGATATTCAGCCACAACTTTACACCGCATAGCTCCACCTTGTGGAATAATAGAGCCATTGTAATTAATAGGAAGACTAAATTCAAAGAAGAATGGTATGACAAACAGATTTTATATGTGACAGATTTGATGGATAAAAATGGCAATTTGTTACAATTTGAATGTTTTGTCGAAAAATTTAATTTTAAATGCTCTGTTAGAGAGTTTAATCAAATCAGTAGAGCTATTCCACTTCCCTTAAATTCATGATTAAAAATACCTTGCTTAATTCAAATGTGGTGATTAAACTTCCTGAGTTGAAAATTGGCAAATTTAAATTAGGTGAACAAAAATGTAATAACAAAGTACTTGGAAGTATGTTAAAAATAGTTATTCTATGATATTGACAAATCAAAGAAAATAAAAATCACAGGAAAGGAAACTACAGCCATGCAGCTATCTTAAATGGCCAATTGCACCCAAGTTGAAAGAAATTCAATTCAAAATAATACATAATATCAATCCAGCTGCCGAAACATTAAGAAAAAGATTTAATTTTGAAGTGAACCAGTGTGTCTTTTGTATGACAGAATGTGAAACCATTGAGCACCTTTTCTTCTCGTGTTCAGTAACAACTGGTTTTTGGGAGGATGTTTATCGATTATTAAATATTGAGAGAAATGATGTATGGCTTAACAAATCTAAAGTGTTGATCTACATGGATGCTCTGCCAAAAAAGATATCCAAAATGGTGAATATTATTTTCATCATGGGAAAATACCATATACATAAAACTAAATGGAAAAACAGCAAGCCTAACATTAACCATTTTAAAAATGAAATAAAACAATTTACAACATCTCTAAAAGTAGTATCAGAAAATAACCAATCTATAACTGAGTTGTACGAAACAATGTCTGAGTTTCTTGTTCTTTAAATTACAGTCCAATGAATCAAACATGTTTGAAATATAATGCTGAAATATCAACCTCTGAACATTTTTTGTTTGTTGATGATATTTTATTTTTATTTTATTATTATTTTGCATCATAATTTATTTTACGGTGTAGTGTCATGTGGTAATTGTTGCAAGTTCTAAATGTAATTTTCATGTTCCTCATCTGAGGTCATTTGTATTTGCTTTATTCTTCAGTACGTTGAATGTAGGTTACATTTTAAACTGAATGTATGTGAAAACGAAGATTGAAATAGTTACAAAAAAGTTGTTTAAAATGTACTGCAATAACCATTTTAAGCCGGCAGATGGCGTTATCTGCTGCGATTGCAATGACAATATTGAGAAAACTAACAGATTATCTCTTTTTATTCCACAATCCACATTGGTAGCAGTTGTCATAAAAAATTTCAGAAATTGAGAACTGCTCTGGCGCTCTCCATCTGCCTCTGGTAATCCCCTGCTTCCTGACTCCGTACCGGAGGCCGGTGACTCGCCGGTCCTCAACCCGGAAGTGTCTGTGGATCTTCCACTAGAGCTGTCACAGATTTGTCTGGGGGAGCAATAAAAATGATGGAAAAAATAAATGCATTAACGCTTCTGATTGCATTACACTGTATATGCCTGGAGTGACTGGGAAATGCATTTGTAAACCGCTTGAAATATTTCAAATATTTTCGGTGACAGCCTTGTTTGTTTTGATTTTGTTAATAAAGTAAAAAATAAAAACGTTGGCATGATGAGGCCGATGATGCAATAAGTGCTGCAATTACTGAGGTCACTACAGCCTGTGGCAGCCGCAGGTACCGTGGCAGCAGTGGCAGGTGCCACTAAAAGTCGTGGCACCACCAGTTCCGGGTGGTGCCACGACTTTTAGAGGCAGGGGGCGTGGCTAGTGCCACTAAAAGCCGTGGCACCACCTGGAAGTGTCTTGGCAGCAGTGGCATGGGCCGTGGCAGCTGTGGCAGCAGTGGCAGCGGCCATGGCAGCAGTGGCAGGTGCCACTAAAAGCCGTGGCACCACCCGGAAGAGTCAGAGCTGCCACTGCAAGTGCCACTCGTGCTGCCGCTGCCACAAATCGCTCCTATTACCTCACAATAAAAGAGATGTATTGACTTTGCGTCCTCTCTGGTCCTGGAGAAAACATGTCACAACCCGCGGCTCTCCCATCCTTCTGATGCGGCTCTCTGTGCTTGTAAAATAATGAATGGATATTTAAATAAAATGTTTTATATTTTACTGAATTAATTTTATATCTGTAAGTCAATTCTATGTAAAGATTGTCTGCGTAAACCTGAACAGGTCCAACCCGGTCTTACTGTGAGACCGGGTTGACGGGTCACGCTTGTGCGTAATCATAGGCGCTTCCTGGGCTGAAGAGATTCTGGGATTCTCCTCCTGGATGTGTCGCACATTGGAGACAGGAACAAGCACTATTCAGCCAAAGTTTCATAATCAGGGAACATTTTCTAAGGGACAAGTCTCTCTGAGAGACAGGGTTTGGAAAACACTCGCTTCAGTGGGAGGAACCTTCCCGCATGCGCTCTGGTTCTGCGATGCGCTCCAAGCCCCTCTCCACAACTTCAGCTCGCTGTGCACATATGCGCTGAGCAGCTCAGATGTTCAGATGGGAATCTTTTCTTGGGTGATTTAGCTACATCTGCGATGTGTGTAACGAATAAAATGTCAGTTTGTCTGCATGCGTCGGGATAATTCTTTCTATTCTTTCTCTGTCAAAATAAACAGCCAAACACGGTAACTATCCGGTCAACACAAGCCCTGCTTTAGACTGTTTTGTTTGCTTGTGAAAATTGTTGGAAAGAGATCAAATTTAACTTGATTACCACCAGAGCCAGTGCGCCGTTATCTCCGTGACGGTAAACAAGGGAAAAACAAATTGATCGGATCCTGCTCGTCTTTTAACACATTGGTCAGGATTGACGCACTTTGTTTTCATTTAGTTGGTTAAAAAAAGTCAGGCTCGGGTCGGGCCAGAGAATCCTGAAAACCTTTTCGGGCCGGGTCGGGCTGGGGCTCAGATTTTAGGTCCGTGCAGGGGTCTAGGCAGAGGTGTTCAGCAGAACATCCTGTGGGGCGTGTAGATGTTGGCTGGAGGAGGGAGAGGTAGAGAGCCGGGGGGAAGCGCAGGAGAGGGAGCATAGGTGGAGAGAAGCGGGGCGTCCTGGTGGATGGGGCACTGGGTTGAGATGAGAGGTGGGTTATGGAGGTTGGTGATATGGTCCGCGTGCTGAAAATCCAAATCCTGGAGTAGAGGTAAGTATCTAAAGAGCCCGACAGAAATCCTGACGAAGGGTAAAAATCCAAATCAGTTCCAGACGAAGCAAGAAAGGTCAACATCCAAAAATACTAGAGCTAAACACTACGAATAACATTAATCCAAGAAATACTAGAGATAACTCGAGTGGCTGGCTACTACCACACTGAGGCAATCTTCCGGCGTCGAATTGTGTCCTCCATCCACCTTAAATAGGAAAACACCCCGCTGATCAGGAACAGCTGGGCCACTCCCTCTCCTGGCAAGAGACTCACAGATGGTTAAGAGGAAGAGAGTACTCACCCCAGCTCATGACAGTAAGGGTAAAAAGGCTTTTTAAAACGAATATCCGCCCCTCCAAAAACTTGCATCCACACCACCTCGTTTTAAAAAAACTCTGTCCACACGTACCCGGATAAATACGTTGTTAAGGACATGCCAGACCTGTAGGCGGCAGTACTTCCCCCGTTCTTAACCTCGTCCTTCGTCTGTGGTCTTCCGCAAGCAGCAGTAATTCCGCTTGCAAAAACAAACAAGCAAAAAGCGCTTGGACGATTGAGAAAGCGAGCGCAGCTCTGAGGGCATCCATGCTGTCGGCTAGTGTAAACACAGGTCGCACACGTGATGTCAGCATTTTTTTGTCATGGAAAGTGACGTTGCGGACCTTAAAACTCCGGTTTTGTCTGTCCACACGCAGACACCCAAAACGGAGAAAACGCAGATCTTCACTTTGGCCGGAGTTTTTAAAAAGATCCGTTTTCGTGTGGATGACAGGCCAAAACGTAGAAAAATATCTACGTTTTGGCAGATCCCCGGCTACGTGTGGACAGGGCCTGAGTATCATCTGATCTAATATTTTTAAAATGATGACATCAAACAGACAAACATTAAGAAGTTATGGGCAAATATTGGTATTTTAAAGACTAAAGGGGAAAAATGTAAAGGAATAAACAACATAATTACAAAATGAAAAACTTTAGGCAAAACTTAGACACAAACTGAGGACAATAAATTCCTGGTATACAGGGATTATTTAGTTGTCTGAAAATGTAACACGTTTAAAAAAATACCGCGATAATACCGAAAACCGTGATAATTTTGGTCACAATAACCGTGAGGTTAAATTTTATAACAATAACCAGCACAAATCATCACTTTGGAAAAGTCACACCAGGTCATCTAGAAATCTGATGGAGGACATGCAAGTGAAACTGGAAAAATGTAAATATTGTGTAAAAGTCCATCTTTTTCAGTAATTCAACTTAGACTGAGAGACCAAGAGCGAGCCACCCCAATTATGTTGCCATGACATGTCGAGATGTGCAGCAAAACATGAAGTTACGCGTCACGCTGACGTCACTCAGAAGACTCAGAAGATTAAAAAGTAAGTAAATAAATAAATAAAATGAATAAATAATAAATTCAATCAAAATAAGCCCCACCCACCCACTATCTCTCTCCCATGCTTATTTCTCAGTGTGGTCTCAGGGAGCTGCTACAGAACTCCATCAGTCAGTCCATCACGGGGACACGGGGACAGTCTAAGATCTTCTAGTCGTGGGCTGGTGTAGAAACTCCCACACCCGTTTTTCACACAACAGGAGATGTTTTAGAGCACTGGTCCCAGGTGGATGAATAGAATAGAACAGTAATGTCAGTGGGGAAATTCATTTGCTAGAGCAGCACAAACACTTACAGAAAAGAAAAAGGGAAATTAATAAGATTAGAGGTAAACACACAAAGGCAGTAAGCTATTATAGTAACCTTCAACCACTAAAAACAACCAATAACAAAACTGGGTTTCCAGAACTATGCAGCAGGGACACAAACATACTACATCCGGTAATAAAATCATCTCTATGTTGTTTTTAACAGCAGCTGATTTATGTATCATGGTTTTAACTAGATTTTGGCTGTATGACTTTTTGTTTTATCTATTTTATTTTTGCTTTTATGTCCTCAATTTAATATATGGCGCCTTAAGATTTATTGTGAAGCAATGTCAGCTTTTTAAATCCTGTACAAATACATTTTAACACACATGTCTTGTTCCATGCTGCACGTGCTTGCGTCTGACTGGGCGCCATTAATGAGCAGTGAAAATGCAGACAGCGCTTCGCTGACCAGTGCGAGCCAGGGAGAGGAAATGTCAGAGATGGTTTTTACAACAGCGTGATGAAGATGTTAGGTGCATGGGTGTATTTTCTGGTTTTATTACAGTTGTTTCATTTTCTTTCAGAACCATTAGAATAATGTCAATATTTTAGGTGCAGTACCAGCAAACAGGCACAGGAGGGCGACATTGGTCCAACAGACGGTTTACATTTACCTGAAACACCGTGGTTAAGACAACTGACTTCATCTGCCTGATTTCATGTTCCTGATATTTTCTAATGACAGTTTTTCTGTTTGGTCAGTCTTGTTTTCTCTACTTCCTGGATTCAGCGCCAGAAACCATTGTCCACCCCTTTTACGTAACGTGGAAGCAAGCCCTTGTTGCCATGGAGACCTGCCGTGTGCTACGTTAACTGCTGTTCTCCCTCTACTGTTTTTGCTGCATGTGCGCAAAGTTCACGTATTTACTTTTACGTGCTTCATTGAGCTCGTATTTACAGGTAGGACTGACATTTCTAGTCTTTAGTGTTTAAAAGTGTTTCATTAGAACCTGCAGAAGCAGCTAAACGTTCTTTCTGTCCCAACTGGACCGGACCGGACCCTCTGGAGACAGAAACCCGACACACAAGACGGCCACAGCGTTCACGCATGCGCAGCAGTACAATTGTAATGGTCTGCACGCACGGAAGCGCAGGTGGCGTGATGACGTCACAAAGCCTTTATGACTGACGCTGGCAGCATGGACATATACATAAAGGTCTGCAGTCAGTGGTCAGTCAGTATCAGACTTGCTTTGAAGAAGGTGGTTGGACGGATTGTTGCTCTCAGAAAACTTGTTGGTTTTGTGTAAACAACATCTTTTAACAGCTTCCTTCAGAGAAATCTGGTGCATTTGGTGAATATTTATAGCTAAATTATTCACTGCTCGGAAATCCTAGAGTGCAAAATGGTCTTTGTTCTGTCAAACAGCCAACCAGCTTTCCAGTCAGGGCTAAGGTCCTCTGAGCTACAGTCGCTTCACAAACGACGCAGATATGAGCTTCTGGCTAGCTACAGAGGAACTAGCTTCGCAGAAACACAAAACCTGTGTCTGTCTGCATCAAAACCTGACAAGTCTCGTCAGATTCAGCCCTTTGAGGAACCAAGTGTCCTTTTCAAGACAGCCGCGTCTGTGGACACCAGTGGAGGTTTAACATCCATCTCCAGCAAAAACTCCTCTGTTTTACAGGCTAATCGACAAGACCAAAGATATAAAACGCTGGCAAGGTACCGAGGAATTTCCTTAGTGGAGAAAAGACAGACGTCCTCTGTCCAACTCCAGGATACTCCTCGCATTCAGCTGTTGGGGAAAAGAAAGCGTTTGAGTGACGTAGATCACGAGAACTCTGACTTCCCAAGCGCTGCTAAAAGGCTGCGGCTGTCAGAAGGCACACCTCAGCAGAAACGTCCCACTATGATCCGCCTCAAAGGTCGTAGGAAAGGGACGGATTCAGGACCCAAAAGTGTCTCCGAACCCCCAAAAACTGCATCTACCATCAAGTCTGAGCAGCCTCGAACTCCAGTAATCTGGATTATTGGATCCAGTTACATCAGACGGGGTGAAGAGGCGGCTCAGCGGCAGTTTGGGACAAACTTTGGACTCAGAGCTAAGGTCCAATGGTTTGGCAAAGGAGGCATGCGCTGGGGCGGTGTCCTTCCCAGGTTTTACTCCGAGGCTCCCACACACGGTCCTCCAGATATTCTGGTCGTCCACGCCGGAGGAAACGATCTGGGTCTCGTTTCCCCGGTGGAACTGGCTTCTCAGATCCAAAAGGATTTGTCCCACCTCCATAAGGACTTTCCGGAAATGAGAATAGCCTTTTCCGCCATCAACGAACGGCAGTCGTGGCGATACGGGCGACCAGGAAGAATTAACAGCAACAGAAAACAGGTTAATTCTTTACTGAGGAGGGCCGTTAGGAGCTTTGGGGGCCTGGTCATCGAGCATCCTGAGCTCAGGTTCTTCAACAACACCCTTTTTCTCCCAGACAGAGTGCATTTCAGTAAGAGAGGAAACAGCTTGTTTCTGGGCAGCATTCACTCTGTTCTGGAGAAGATTCTGGCTCAGAGGTGTAACACCTGAATCTGTTACGCCTTAAAAAGATAACAGCAGACAGAAAAGGGCAAATGGACGAGCTTCTCGTCCAGCACCAAAAAAAAAAAAAAAAAAAAAAAAAAAAAAAAAAAAATCCAACTAACTCTGCCAGAGTTTCCCTTTTGAGTCACTTCTGCCGGTCCCAAGCCCGGATTAAAGAGGAGGGGTTGGATTATAACACAGAACTAAATCCACAGTAGAGGGATTTTACTCTTAAGAAATAAAATGAAGGCAGGTTATGACATATACAAATATATTTAGTAAACATTTATAGTTTCTAATCAAACACGTCAAATATAAAACTATTTATTATACAATACAGTACAAACTAGGAATGGGACGATCTACCTAAACTCACGATACGATGCACCTCGATATGTCTGAGGCACGAAACGATACGTCACGATACGATATCAGATAAGAAAAAAAAAGGAAAAAATATTACTGTATAATAACAACTTGTTTATTTTTTTTCCAGTTGCACGCAGGGAAACACAAGGCCTAACAGGCCAAACACAAACAGGAACACCCTTAGTGCTGCTATAGGCCTTGGTTATCTTATCTCAGGACTGGTTCTTCTTCAAAAAAACTAACATATCAACATGTTCTGGTGTAATCAGTGATCTCTGAGCAGACACAATGTCTCCTGCTGTGGAAAAGACGCTCACTGGGCACTGATGTAGCAGGAATGCAAAGGTAGGCTTTGGCAAGGGAGGCAAGTATGGGGTAAGCATAAGCATTAACTTTCCACCACTCAAGTGGACTTCTGTTGAGTGGGATGGGAATCCCACTCCTGTAGGAGAGTATCTCCATTTCAATTCCTCTGCTGGTCTGCACTGTCTCAACAGTAGTGTAGGAGCTCCCAAGGAGATCTTCCAACGCTGTCTTCTTTGGTGGGGGAGGCTGTGTTGCATCCTGCATCTGCCTTTCTCCTTCTACTGGCTCTTCCTGGCTCTGCTCTGCTCCCTGTGCTGCCTCAACCATGACCCTGGCCTGCTCTGCTGCTGCCTCTGATGTTGAAGCACTGGCCCTAGTGGTTCTTTCATCAGTGTAACTGGTCTGAAAATAAATAAAATAGAAAAACTAGTTAAACATTTCTGTCCTTCACTCTCATTCACTCTCTCTCTGATGGACTAATAAAAAAACATGAGAAATAAGTTTTCAGACTCTGGCCTGCACATACATACAGTTACACACATGCAGCAGGAAACCTCTTTTTCCCCAATAAAAGTTAGCCTACCTGGTTGCGCTGCTCATGAAGTGCTGAAGCTTTTTCACATATTCGGGCATAGATGCACTCACGTTGTTCATCATTCAGATGGGACAGGCTTCTGAATCGTGGGTCAAGCGCTGTGCACTCCTGCAGCACATCATTACAGTCCCCGGTGCATCGGTCTGAGATGTCGAGTAAGATGGCGCTTTTCATGTTGGCGATGGTCTGTGTGTCATTTCCGTTTGGTGACATGCTTTGCTCGATCATGTACTTCAGTGGCATTATCAGTGAAACAGTGGGCTCTTTTTCATCACAGACAACAGTTGCTGCTGTCTTCAGTGGCTTAAGCAGTTTCACTATGTCTTCTACATCTGATATATCAGTGTGATCCAGAGTGTCGATTTCTCTCGCATTCCTTCGGATTTCTGGGCAGCTCAACGCTGCTGAGACAGCTGCTTGCTGCTCCAGGTAGCGCGCCAGCATTTCCTACGTGCTGTTCCACCTGGTCTGGACATCGGTGATGAGTTTATGCCGAGGCAGTTCCAACTGGGTTTGCTTGTTGGTCAGGACTGCGGTGGCCGTGGTGCTCTTGTGAAAAAATGTAGTTATTCTTCACACACGACCAAGAAGGCGCGCAACGCGGGATACAGCCAAGCCTCTCTTACTGGCCAGATTCACAACATGCGCCAAGCACTTGATGTGAGGGTGGAGACCGCTCTCTCTCACAGCAATGTCCATGTTGCTCGCGTTGTCTGTGACACAAGCAATGGTTGTGTGTGGCCTTGTTAGCTCCCACTCACTCAGTGAATTTCTCAACACTTGAGCTATGTTAACACCAGTATGACTTTCACTTAGCTCACGAGTTTGCAACACAAAGCTTTTACTCTCCCATTTTTCGATGATGACTTGTGCCGTAATGGTGACATAACTCTGTGTTGCACGCGAGGTCCAGCTGTCGGTGGTCAGAGTGACGCGGTCGGCATTTTTTAGACACTCTTTCACGCTTTGTTTCGTTTCATTGTAAATTTCCGGGATTACCTTCTCTGAAAAATGTCCCCGGCATGGCATCTTAAACTTGGGCTCCAGCACCTTGAACATTTGGATGAATTTTCTGTTTGCTTCTATGTTAAATGGAGCCATGTAGTCCGCTATGAACTCACCAATGAGCCGGGTTATCTGTTTTGCACGTGGACTTGACGGAGGTAGAGTTGGTGTCAGTGCTTGTTTCATGGTCAGCTGTCCTTTCGGTAGGCTTGTTTTCGCCAAGGCCGTCTTCACATGTTTATGGTGTTGAGGGTCTGACCTCATGAGGAAATTACTATGCAGTGATTTTCTCCAAAATGACTGTGCTTAAATTGCTCTGAAAAGCAAATAATCACATCAGCGCCAAGAAACTTCATTTCCCATGATGCTTTGCACACGGAAGCATTGGGTGATGTCACTGCCTAGTACCAGAAACACGTTCTGCGCATGTGCGGGAAGCCGTGGAGCTTTTCCCGCGAACTAAGACCATAAATCTTCAGCAGAGACAAAGAAACCTCGTTCTTTTGCCCAGGATACCTGGCGGTAAGGACACGCTTGTCGAACGCTCCGACAACTTGAGCACGCGGAAGCTCTAAGTGCCCAAGTTGAGCCACGCAACCGCTGGAAACCACTCCACCATCATCGGGACCTGACTGGGAACGAGCGGAGCTCCATTCAGCTCTCAGAGACGCTGTAAGTTGTCAAACTCAGCACAAAAGAAACTTC
Organism: Nothobranchius furzeri; assembly: GCF_043380555.1. Lineage (NCBI taxonomy): Eukaryota > Metazoa > Chordata > Actinopteri > Cyprinodontiformes > Nothobranchiidae > Nothobranchius > Nothobranchius furzeri. Next base: position 466,266 of record NW_027223048.1, read on the forward strand.
GTTCTCTTTGTGTCCAGCCCGTGGAGAAACACTCGTGGAGCCAAACAACGGAGAAAGCATCAAACCGACGGATGACGCTGAAAACTGTGGAGAAAAACGGAGAACCGTCAAATCATAACAGCGGGGGACGCCTTGCTGCTCTTCTGGTGATCAGAAAACTCATTTTTTCTCTCTCCTTTTCTTCTCCCGTTTCCTCTATAGTCCAGAATAAGCAATAAAACCGCGCTATTGCTTAAAAAGTAGCTTCGTGTTTTCCTCTTTCGCTCCCAATTCGTCCTTCGGGTCATTTTGAATAAATAAACTGCTTATTGATCATTGTTTGGTATCTTTAAATGTTTTCTGCTTGGCCACGTGGTTAAACTAAAAGATATTATTCGTGATTAATCCTTTGTGTTGTTTCATTATCCTTTGAAATGTTTTGAGTGAATTTAAGGTTAAGTTACTGATGATTCTAAGTGCCTTGGAAGTTAAAGTGCAAGTTGCCACTCACACTTTAGCCAGACAAAGGGGTCAGCCATCTTGCATACAGACTCCATTTTAGAAACACACACACACATACATACACACAAAACACCTTGAACATTATTTTGAATATACATCCTTTTATTATATCACATGGTTATTAGTCATTTATGCCACTGTTTATTCATTTGACAAATTGTTAATTAAACGTTATAAAATTCAGATTTTCGTCTCCAGTAGCTTTGTTGTGTCGAAGAGAAGTCTCTGCTCCAAGGATTCTACGAACTTCAAGAAAGACTGATAAGAGTTTTGGATTCAATTTTTCCCCGGTTAAAGGGGAATGGTGCCCCGTATATCTAAGAATATCTTAATTAATTAATAAATCAGTAAATATTTACATATTTACAGAATTTATTGAAGAATCCAAAAGTAAGTTGAAGCTTACTAATTGTTCGCTCCTAATAACCCCAACATTAATTGGTGCAGCCCGCGTGAGGCTTGGATACACAGAGATTTCTATCCGGCACAAACAAACAAATAAATCCAAAGAGCTTGAATTAAAAATAATCAGTTGTTCAGCCTTGAACCAGCAACAGAGTGGTGCTGATTTCGCTGAGCAGGAAGCTGCATCGAACTCTCACCAGTAACTCAGTGCTTCTTTAAAGGTGCAACGTGTAAATTAATTCTGGTTGACTTTTAGGTTAAAATTCAGTTTTTCCTTAAAGGTGCAACGTGTAATTAATTCTGGTTAACCTTTTAGGTTAAAATTCAGTTCTTCATTAAAGGTGCAGTGTGTAAGTAATTCTGACTAACCCTTTTAGGCTAAAATTAACTGCTAATTTAGCGACTTTAACTCACAGTGGCTATTATAACTAACTGAAACCTTCACTCAAAGACTGATAACACCCTGTTTGCTAATATTCTGAAGGAATAACTAGCATATTTAACACTGCAAGTGTTGTAAGACGTTGCTACGGCAACGCACCAGCTTTTGCTAAAATACTGAAAGGAATAGTATTTTAAGCGTCAGTCACGGCATTCCGTGCAATCTTAAAACGCTAAAACCTGTGCGCACAAAGGTTAATTTAGTGTTTTTCTGCTACAAAGCTAGCAGTTTGCTGCCAAAAGGTGCAGTTTGAGCTATCTGCAGAAGCTCTACTAGGCTATTTTGGTTCGGTTGTTAAAATGGAGGGACAGAGTAGTGAACTGACCAACTCCCAGCAACCAGGTGGCGCTGCGGCCCACAAATGTGAACCTGGCCTACTTTCTGGACAAATATTGTCCAAACTGGTCGCGGTTGCTCGAGAACCCGACTACCCTTCTAGGGATTTCACTGAAGAACAGCGTAGCGACGAGCTAGAAGCTGTAATTGACCAAATAGAAAACCTGGATGGTACAAAACCAATCCAGGTTCACTTAGCTAAGTTAGCCCTGATCCTCTATCAGAGAGGACTCCAACGTGGTCAGAAGATCATGAACCTCCAGAGTATGCTAGCTGAAAAACAGCGAAATGGAAGGCCGATCGAGGAAGACAACACCAGCACCGATTCTGGGGAAGATGGGGAGAAGACCCCGCCCCCCTCTGCTGATGACAACAGACAGTGGGAAGGGGGGAAACACCATGACTCTCTGGATGGACGCACGCCGCAGGGGAGAGATGAAGCTCATCTGTCCCAACCTGCGGCCCCGTTCCCTACACACACTATAGGGCATTCAGGACCACCTAGGGGCCGAGGGCAGTTCGCCCTCGAACCCCAGGTTGGACCACCACCCTCATCTTCACGGCCTTCTCAATTAGTGAGAAGCCGACCAGCCGAGCGGCACCTCTATTTAGACCGCTCCCCCAGTCCACGAAGGGTGCAAGGTGCCGATTGGGGTTATGCACCCCAAGCTGCACCTCAACCATCCACCCATCCTAGCTACTCCGGTATTTGGCATGCTGATAACCAGCTGCAGGACAAAGCATCATACGCCAGTCCGTACCCGGACAGAGCGTATTACGCAGATGCCCCAGTTGAAAGACGCAGGCTGCACTACGCAGACGTGCCCCGGGAGGAGGACCTCCCAAGACACCCACGTGACGTACCAGCAGCCCGCCACAGCATGCCGGACCCCAATTTGGGCCCCAGGAGTCAACATTGGGAGCCCAGAGCACACCAGCGATATCCAGCGCCCTCTGAGACAGACGGTGGGTCAGAGTCAGAGGATGACGCGCCGTACCGTGAGTCAGGGCTCCGTGTACGTCAAATTGAATCGCTAGCTAAAGACATAGAACGCTTTGATCCTAACACCAATGAATCCAATGTCGACGATTATCTCAGGGAGATAGAACGTTGTCTGCTTGATCTTCCAGCACCCTCTTCAAGGGAAAAGCTCAAGCTAATTTGGAAAACCACATCTAGAACGGTGCACGGTTTCATGGAAACTCTACCACCTGACATTCGAGATCGGTACTCCTCGCTCTGCCGAGCGTTGAGGGATGAATACGCCACGTATGCAGACTCTGCGTCAGCTACAATGGGGGCCTTCTCCATCAAACACTGGAGAAACGAACCCCCCAGAGAGTATTATCGCCGACTAAAAAGTGCTTATTTCCAAGGTCGAAACGGTCCTGGGCTCAAGGAAGACCCTGCCTTCAGATCCCTGTTCATTCACAACCTGCACGAGTGTGTTCGCTCCGAAGTCTCAATGTATTGTCGGATGAAAAAACTGACAACTCAGGAGGTTAGGAGATACGCCCAACAGGCTTGGGAAGCTGGCAGAAAGCCCCAAAAGCCTGACGCACATCACCGCGTCATGCACCTAGCTCCCGACACCGAGCCGCGTTTGGAGCTTGAAGGCACAGAAGCTCCACCCACTAAGCCAAAATATGCTAAACCTAGACCTGCTAAACCGCGAGAGCAGTCCCAATCTCCTCAACAGGGGAAGGGGGGTGCTAATCGGCCGCCTAGGTCTGGACAATCAGACAGGAAGTGGCCCAACCAAAACCAACGGCAGGTAGGTTGGAACAGTGGAAGGTTTAAGGAGCGCCGCCAACAGGTAAGTCCCGAACGCAAGTCCGCAGAGGAGTACTTGACCAAAGCCGACCTCCAGGAGATGTTTCAGCAGTTCCTAGCTAAACAGAAGGAACAGCTGAGATCTGCAGAAGAGACCCCTGCACCAAAGTCTTCTTCTAAGAAGCCAGACCCAGAGCCAACGTCCGCATGACTAGGTGTGTCTCAAACCCCCAGCGTGGCCAGGACCTACCTGATCAGCTGGGGGAACACTACTGGTAGATCACAGGAGTCTCCTGAAATCTACCCCCCAGAGAAACCTGATACTAAATTTCTGAAGTTCCTTGGTGACTTAACAAACCATGATCATGCTCACCGTTTGTACTGTAGCACCAACGTAGGTGGATGCATACAGGTTGATGCTCTGCTGGATACCGGCTCAGAAATCACCCTGATGTGCTCCACACTGTTCCATCGCGTGTCTGACACCATGCGGTCGCTCGGGAAACCAGTCCAGGTAGAACCCTGTGACCTGAAAATCACCAGCTACACCCAGACCCGGGAGTGTATCACTCACCGGGCGTGGCTGGATATCACCTTCCAAGACATGACTCTGGTTCACCCGTTTTATGTCTGCCAGCTAGACACTGAACCACTTCTCATTGGTCAGGACCTGCTTGAACGTCTAGCTCCCCTCATCGACTGCCAGAAGGGTCAACTGTGGGCCCAGGTGGACACACCTAAGCCCTGGAACCCGGATAGCAGCCGACCATCCTCCATTCTTGAAGTCAGCATAAGTGAGCAGCAAAACCCTTGTTCCAAGGTCATGCCCCTCCCTACAGCTCCCACAGACGATGTCCGCCTGCAAAGGCATGAAACCGCTCCTGGAACTCCGTTCCGCACACATTCATCTTTTCTCTGCTCGCTGAAGAACGTCAGCCTGCAGCCATATGCACCACACATAGTTGGTGGTCTTACCATCAACTGCACCCACATCTCAGATGCTCGCCTTGCTCTTTGGTCTGAAAAGTCAGCCATCAGCCAGCAGACGTTTGAACACCTGCGTCAGAAGGACCCCCTTCTGGTCAGTGTGACACATAGCCATCGGCTCTTGTCACCTACTTGGCCGCAGAGGCTCCTGAAAGCGCCAGAGGTCTGCTCTCTGACTATCCAACTTGGAGCAAGACAGCTCACACATACATTCAGCATCATACCACAGCTTGATCCACCTGCACTCATTGGAGCAGATCTGCTGGTTCGACTCGGTGCCCAGCTGGACACTTGCAATCAAGTCCTTTGGGCCCGGACCACACCATCCTCTGAGCCTGGCTCAGAAGGCCCTGAACACTTGCTGTCCGGTCAGACCATTCCACAGGCCTGCCGTGCAGTGGTTGAGGCCAGCACGGTTCTGCCCCCACTGGTCAAAGGAGTGCCTGTTCGTCTGACTCTGATGAAGCATCAGAAGCTGACAGGCACACAGGCCTTCTTCCAGCCATCACCACACTTCTTGGAGCTCAACTTAGCCGTCTGTGGCACGCCACTCTTGGAGCTGAACAATCGTTCTACCTACTTGTTGGTCGAAAATCCGACCCGGAGTCCTATCCACATGCCGGAAGGAAAGCCCTTGGGCATGCTGATAGATAGCTCATTCCATGACTTCGAACTTTCAGTCCCCGTGATCGGACAACTTCCGTTGTTCTTGAATGACAGACAGGTTGGTGCAGACACATTCAGTACGTTCCCCTCACAAATGATTACCATCAAGCGGCATGAAGCCCTTCCTGAGGAACCCATTTGCAGTGCAACCTTAGATACTGACGGCGGTCAGTGTCTAACGGTTTTTGCAATAAATACTCAACCCTCTGAGTCACCGGTTGAAAGCCCGGAACACCAGAGACCCTCCTCCTCTGAACCTTATGACGGCTTTGAAGCCGAAGTCAGCCAGCAGCTTGACAAAGCGGATGCGCTGGAATCAGAGGAGCAGAGAGCACAGCTTAGAAGCCTGTTCTATGAGTTTCAGTCCGTTTTATCCAGGGACTCCCTGGACTGTGGACTCACAAACCTGCATACGGTTCGCATTCCGACGAACCCAAATGCCCCTCCTACTTTTGTACGTCAGTACAAGATTCCCCTCGCTGCTTATGAGTCGATCCAGGAGATCCTCGATCAGCTGAAGGAGAAAAACATCATCAGAGAGTGTAACTCCACTTACAACTCTCCCATCTGGCCGGTTCTGAAACCGACTGGGAAATGGCGTCTCACCATAGACTATCGTGCACTGAACAAACAAGTACCTCTCTCCAGGTGGCCTATGATCCATTTAGATCAGGAGCTAGCCAGAGTCAGAGATGCTCGTTTCTTCTCTACGGTTGACGTAGCCAACGGCTTCTGGACCATGAAGGTTGAGCCGGCGGACCAGTATAAACTGGCTTTCTCCTTTGGAAATCGCCAATATACTTGGAACCGCTGCCCCTTTGGCTACTCTAACTCACCTGCAGAGTTCAACATCTTCCTCCACAAAGCCATGTCAGATGCTGCTTCTAGAGGGAACCTCATATATGTCGATGACATCTTGATGAGGAGTCGAACCTTCGAGGAGCACCTGGCCGAACTCCGTCACGTGCTGCAACAGCTCGCTGACGCCGGAGCTAAATTGGCGATTCTCAAGGGACAGTGGTGTCGAACCAAAGTGGAGTATGTTGGACTGCTGGTTGGCCCTAATGGAGTCGAGCCCCAAGCGGGACGCATTAGAGCCATTCAGGACATCAAAGCCCCAGCTAATCTGACTGAACTCAGGAGCTTCCTTGGAGTCTGCAACTACTCCAGGCAGTTCATTGAGGAGTACGCTGAAACAGCGAGGCTCCTCACTGAGCTGCTTCGGAACGACACACCTTTCGTGTGGGACAGACCCCAAGAACTCTCCTTCCAGTTCCTAAAACAGAAGTTGGCGTCCGCACCCTGTCTGGCTTACCCAGACAAGGATAAAGAGTTCTACATAGAGGCTACTTTCTCCTCTCACTGCCTGAGCGCTGCTTTGAAGCAGAAACACGATCAGGACATGAGAGTTGTGGCATACGCCAGCAAGCCTCTGAGCAAGGTGGAACTCCAGTTCTCAGAATGCGAGAGAGCTCTCCTCTCTACAGTCTGGGCCGTCGAACACTTTCGTAGTTACATCGGTGGACAGAAAGTGATCATTGAAACGTGTCATCAGCCTGTCACCTTCCTAAACAGCCAGCGTCTGCGCGAAGGAAGAGTGTCAAACAGCCGCATTGCGACGTGGATGATGGTGCTCCAAGGATACAACATTGAGGTCAAGTATGGTCAGAACACCAAGCTAGCGCTAGGACAAGGGCTAGCAGGCTGCCAGCACTGTGACTCTGACTCCGTCATGGGCCCCCTGGACTGGGTGCATGCAAACCAAATCAAACCCTACGTCAAACCATCCCCGCGGGTACAGAGACCAGACTCCCCGCAGGAGGTAGACGTAGTCTCCACATAGTTCTATGCATGGAAATGGAAAGGGGGGGAAAGTGCACGTTTAACCCACTAACATGTACTAACCGACAAAGAACCAGCCCCCCCCCCCCCCCCCCCCCCCCGCCGTCACTTTCACTAACCAAGAGAAACTCCTTCCTAGACCGCTAACAGGATGTACCTACTAAAACCTTACAGAGTACTCTGGTACCTACACTAGGCTCTGATTAATGAATCTCTACGTGCAATCAAGACTTTGTCTGAAACCATACCTCAGGATATTGTGTACACACGAGTGGTGAGAGATTTGATGTAGGACCTGCTCAGGAAAGTAAGTTCCACGCTGGACAGCTTGGTTGAAAGTCGTATTTCCCCGTACTTGGTACCACTGGACCTGCTCAAAGTTGGCTTGACAGCTGCTACCCCTCTACTGTGCACCTTTCACAAATCCACCTAGCGTACAGCCTAAGTAGTGCAATGCCCATTCACGATGAAAAAAAAATTAGAACTCGGTTTCCTGTTAAACGTTCCCATAATTGTGACACCTCACATCTATAGGTTTAGGTCGATGCTGAACATTGGTATTTGAAAGGACGGTAGGCATTTCCACTTTGAACTAGAAACCTGACACTCCATCACCTCAACCTCGAACAGCATGACTCAGAGATTGAGATCATGGACGCTTTCCAGGGTTATAACTTTGCCTTCGATTTAGAAATTGACCAACAATTACTGATTGAAGGAACCAAATTTGTTAAGTTCACACAAAACCCACGTGAACTTACTTTGACGCCCAAGACGCTACATTGACACAGATTATACGACTTTAATCTGCACATTGGTCGCCCTGGGGATGGGATGGCTCATCACGGCCGTGATAGCTTATTCCGCCTACAGGCGTGTTAATAAACTCCAAGATAAGATGCACTTGCTCACCTACGGTGTGCCTCGTGACCGCGTTCGGGTAGACTCCAAGCGCGAATGTACCACACCTGTCTAAAGGGGGTGAGCAACATTTTCTTTGTTATTCTGTAACCCTAAGAGTAGTTCTCACTTTAGTCTACCTCACATTTTTTATCTGAGTGTTGCATTATGTCACATTCTTATAAGCTACACACTGAATGTATGACCTAAGAATGTATTTTATGAGACTCAAGGTTGCTATGAATTTTCTTGGATGTTATATGTTTTTTTGGGGGGTTTTCTGTATTTTTGTTTCGTACTTGGTCACATAATAACTAGTGGTTATGTGCCGGCCCAGCTCAGTCTGTCAATGACTCTGTCTGACGCACCAGCACATTGTAGTACCTCTTAGTTTTATGGTCCTTGTTTTAGCCCAAAGACTGTCCTGATCCACCCTTTGGACCAAAAAAGGGGGGAATCTTGGGACCACATAGGTCAATGCGCGTTTGCGAACTATGGACCTCGTACATCACCGCGTGATCCATAAACTGAACTGTATGGCCGGCGGTGAGATGCCTTTGTGTCCCCTCGTGGAGTTAACCACCGACCTTCCTCCTTCTACACTACTACCTCTCGCATGGATGACATCATCATTGCGTACCACCTGCGTGAGTGGCTTCTTCTCGTTATGCGCGTTGGGGACTATCCCGTTTCCTATCCTCTTTGTGCCTGACCAGGATCAAAGACCAAAGGCGCCAGGATCCAAGACAAAGACCAAAGACAAAGGCGTCCAAGGAGACCAACGTCCTAAGGGACAAACCCACCTGTGCTTCCGACGATCAAGTCGACCTACGTTCATGAGGAACAAACCCATCTGTGCTTCCGACGATCGAGCTTTGGGCGCGATCCCCGAAACCAAAAGGGGGAATGTTGAGGGTCTGACCTCATGAGGAAATTACTATGCAGTGATTTTCTCCAAAATGACTGTGCTTAAATTGCTCTGAAAAGCAAATAATCACATCAGCGCCAAGAAACTTCATTTCCCATGATGCTTTGCACACGGAAGCATTGGGTGATGTCACTGCCTAGTACCAGAAACACGTTCTGCGCATGTGCGGGAAGCCGTGGAGCTTTTCCCGCGAACTAAGACCATAAATCTTCAGCAGAGACAAAGAAACCTCGTTCTTTTGCCCAGGATACCTGGCGGTAAGGACACGCTTGTCGAACGCTCCGACAACTTGAGCACGCGGAAGCTCTAAGTGCCCAAGTTGAGCCACGCAACCGCTGGAAACCACTCCACCATCATCGGGACCTGACTGGGAACGAGCGGAGCTCCATCCAGCTCTCAGAGACGCTGTAAGTTGTCAAACTCAGCACAAAAGAAACTTCGTTCTCTTTGTGTCCAGCCCGTGGAGAAACACTCGTGGAGCCAAACAACGGAGAAAGCATCAAACCGACGGATGACGCTGAAAACTGTGGAGAAAAACGGAGAACCGTCAAATCATAACAGCGGGGGACGCCTTGCTGCTCTTCTGGTGATCAGAAAACTCATTTTTTCTCTCTCCTTTTCTTCTCCCGTTTCCTCTATAGTCCAGAATAAGCAATAAAACCGCGCTATTGCACACACACACACACACACACACACACACACACACACACACACACACACACACTGTGTTCCAGCAGCTTCTAATTCTTGGCAGATCTGCTTTTTGGTGATTCTTGGTTGTCTCTTTACCCTCCTGACCAATTTTCTCTCAGCAGCAGGTGATAGCTTGCGTTTTCTTCCTGATCTTGGCAGTGATGAAACAGTGCCATGCACCTTATACTTACAAACAACTGTTTGCACTGTTGCTCTTGGGACCTGCAGCTGCTTTGAAATGGCCCCAAGTGACTTTCCTGACTTGTTCAAGTCAATAATTCGCTTTTTCAGATCCATGATGAGCTCCTTTGACTTTCCCATTGTAGCGTTTGTGGGCGTTTGTATCCAATGAGCTCTATTTACCTGGCCTAAGAGAAGTCACCAGCTGTAGTCACTCATAATCACTCACAAGAAGTTAAGAGGCCATGCTATGAAGCTCAGTTCACTGACACGATTCTAAGTCACCAAAATTGCTAGTTCATGTTGCTGTATGTATATTTGTGACCCAGCAAATGTGATCACTTTTCTCTGTTAACCCATAATAAAGACATTAAAGAACCAAACTTCATGAATGTTTTTTGTGACAAAGAAGTATCTGTTCCAATCACTCTATCAGAGAAAAATCAGAGTTTTAGAAATAACGGGACACTCAGTAGAGCCATTATATTATATTTTTTACAAGTGTATGTAAACTTCTGACCACAACTGTAGGTGTTTGGTTGGAAGTGTGAACATGGAGTTGTACTGGACAAGACAGCACAGATTCAAATTTATGAGCCGAGGACTTGATTGTCCTTTGTTTACATAAGAATGATGATGCACATTAAGGAAAGCAGCGCAAACGTTTCTTTCATATGCAAAGTACTTGTATTTTGGAATGGATAATTTATTATTTACAATTAGTGTCATTGTTCTCTATGTCACTTTTTTACTCATATCTGTCAAGTACTTGTATGTGTGTGAGGGAGGCCTATATGCGGGTCTTTGTTTTGTAAGTCTTAACACTGAGGTGTACTCTACACCACAGCATGACTGAAATGTTGTGAGACTATTACTTTACTCTGTCTACATCATCTGTTTACATAAGCATGATGATGGATATACTGACTGTCCCACAAACTAGGTACAGGTCTAGAGGTGACCGGGCTTTCTCGGTCTTGGCTCCTTCTCTCTGGAATGAGCTTCCACTTGATATTAAACTGTCACCGTCGCTGCATGTTTTTAAGAGTCGTTCGAAAACTCATTTTTATCGTTTAGCTTTTATGTGACTTGTATGCTTTTATGCTCCCTGTTTACATTTTGTATGGTGCTTTTATGTCTGTATGTTGTTTTTATCTCTTTTTTATTCTATCTGTGTTTTTACTGTATTTTATGTTCAGCGCCTTGGGCTCCTGCAAAGGCAGTGGAAGGTGCTGTACAAATAAAGATTGATTGATGATGCACATTATGGAAAACAGTTTTCACTTTTGATTCATAAGCAACGTATTACTATTTTGGGAGAGTTGAGTTTGTATTTTAAATCTTTTTCATTGTTCAGTCAACTATTTGTGTGTGTGTGTGTGTGTGTGTGTGTGTGTGTGTGTGTGTGTGTGTGTGTGTGTGTGTGTGTGTGTGTGTGTGTGTGTGTGTGTGTGTGTGTGTGTGTGTGTGTGTGTGTGTAGTACATTTTAGTGTATGGTGCCTTTTCAGTTGACATATTTGATTTGTGATTTGTTTTTGGAGAAGCAGAGATGAGCAGGTGCATTGTTTTGATCAAATTATTTAACCTCGTAAAAACGTTCATATGCAAATGACCAAGTGTTAATGATCCAAAAATAAAAACTTTGACTGTTAAATTTTGAAAGTATTGATAAAGAGTACTAGGAAATTGGTTATCAGCAGGGGCCATTTGTGTGTCACTACAGTTTACAGTAAAATAAATGAAAAATCAGAGATGTATTTTTTTCACAAACGTGCTTGTTGGAGTATGTAGAGCCGGTTACTGTTGACCAGCAGGCATGATTTTGTGACAACAACTTTTACAGTGTAGGAGCTACAAACATTTCAATGATTTAAAAATTCAACAAAAATCAGACAAGTATGTTTTCTAAAAAGTAAATGCTGTAAATGCACAGTTAGAGATTATTTTTTAAATATTCTGCTGAAAAAATACCGAGGTCCAGACCTCAATGTCCTCAATGGTAGATACGGCCATGGTGGTGTCTAGTAGTGGGTAAATGTTTTGTTTTTACTCACGCAGCTCTACACAGATTTCCATGGGATCAGAAATCAAACCTGCAACACTCCTTTTCTTGACTGGACCTGTAGGGTACAGGGTAGGGTACAGGGTCCTAACAGCCCTTACCCTCTGGGGGTACTTCAGGAGTATGGGGTACCAGGCCCTCTGATACGGGCTGTTAGGACCCTGTACGACTGGTGTCAGAGCTCGGTCCGCATTGCCGGCAGTTAGTCGAGCTCATTTCTGGTGAGAGTTGGCTGCCCTGATGCCACTGGGTTTGTACTAGGGATGTGACAAAATATCGTTTGGCCAAAACTCGCGATACAAAATGTGACGAAATGCATCGAGGTAAAAAAATATGGACCACGAAATTAGGCTAGTCGGCACTGCTGCATGATTTGTGTAGTAGTAGGGCAGGCCCACAGTCTATGGTGACAGGCTGATAGCACCATCTCTGCTGATAAAGCAGGGTAAAACTAAACAAAATAAAATAAATTAAAAAAACATCCGGGGAACGGTGCAGTGCGTCATGACGTTAAGTCACAGCGCATGTTGTAACAACAACACTGCAGGCTACAGCGAGCAAACAAATATTAGCATTAGCACCAAGTTGGTGCCACCAACTGCCTTGCCCCGAAAGAGCAGAACAATGGAGTCAAATGAGGTCAAAATTGAGGATGCTCCTCCTGGATACAGGTCATCTGTCTGGCAGTATTTTGGCTTTCCGGTTAAAAAAGACAATAACGGCAACAGAGTAACGGAAAAGACCAAGGCTGTGTGTAAGCTATGCTATGCTGTCATTCCGTACACCACCTCCAACACAACAAACATGAACCACCACCTTCAACGTTACCATAAAAATGTGAAGACGGCCTTGGCGAAAACAAGCCTACCGAAAGGACAGCTGACCATGAAACAAGCACTGACACCAACTCTACCTCCGTCAAGTCCACGTGCAAAACAGATAACCCGGCTCATTGGTGAGTTCATAGCGGACTACATGGCTCCATTTAACATAGTAGCGAACAGAAAATTCATCCAAATGTTCAAGGTGCTGGAGCCCAAGTTTAAGATGCCATGCCGGGGACATTTTTCAGAGAAGGTAATCCCGGGAATTTACAATGAAACGAAACAAAGCGTGAAAGAGTGTCTAAAACATGCCGACCGCGTCGCTCTGACCACCGACAGCTGGACCTCGCGTGCAACACAGAGTTATGTCACCATTACGGCACAAGTCATCATCGAAAAATGGGAGAGTAAAAGCTTTGTGTTGCAAACTCGTGAGCTAAGTGAAAGTCATACTGGTGTTAACATAGCTCAAGTGTTGAGAAATTCACTGAGTGAGTGGGAGCTAACAAGGCGACACACAACCATTGCTTGTGTCACAGACAACGCGAGCAACATGGACATTGCTGTGAGAGAGAGCGGTCTCCACCCTCACATCAAGTGCTTGGCGCATGTTGTGAATCTGGCCAGTAAGAGAGGCTTGGCTGTATCCCGCGTTGCGCGCCTTCTTGGTCGTGTGCGAAGAATAACTACATTTTTTCACAAGAGCACCACGGCCACCGCAGTCCTGTGTCATGTTCTGCGGGTGGAGGTGGCAGACCATGTGTGGTGGTGGGTTCCGGAGGCAGATGAGCAGGCAGACGGATGTAAAAAATAAAAAGATGTTTATTGTAGGACAGGAGCACAGGACGAACGAACATGGACAACGACAATGAACCGACAAAGACAACAACCAGGAGGGAGGTATAAATACACAAGGGAATCAGGAACACATGGGCAGAGTAATCAGGGGCAGGAGAGAACAATTAGGCTAATCAGGGCAGGAGAGACACATTCAGGGAGGCTGGGGCAGATCATGACAGTACCGCCCCCCTCAAGGGGCGGATACCAGACGCCCACAAGCCACAAAACACAGGAGACACGAACGAAGAACAGACCAGGGCACACATGACAAGGGAACACAGAAGACGAGACCAGGGAACAAGGAACACCATCCAGGCTGCGGAGCAGAGGCCTCTTGGTTCAGGCGGCACTCCGTCTTACGACCACTCAGACATGTCCAAGAACTCAGTCCAGGGAAACTCGGACTCGTAGACTTGGGCACAGGGGACTCGTAGACTTGGGCACAGGGGACACGTAGACTTGACTAGACTGGACACGTAGACTTGACTAGACTGGACACGTAGACTTGACTAGACTGGACACGTAGACTTGACTAGACTGGACACGATGGCTTGACTAGACTGGACACGATGACTTGACTAGACTGGACACGATGACTTGACTAGACTGGACACGATGACTTGACTAGACTGGACACGATGACTTGACTAGACTGGACACGATGACTTGACTAGACTGGACACGATGACTTGACTAGACTGGACACGATGACTTGACTTGACACGATGACTTGACTGGAACACTTGACTCCAGGAACACAGGACACCAGGAACACAGAGACGAACTGCAGCAGCAGGCATGGGACCCAGCAGGAACTGCAGCAGCAGGCATAGGCCCCAGCAGGAACTGCTGCGTGGAGAACCTGCAGGCGTGGACCAGGAAGTGGTTGAGTAGCGGGAGCGACGCGTGGAAGCCCAGCTCGGCGGCAGGTACTCGACATCCCAATCAGAGCAGGTGCACATCCGATCTGCTGGGTCCATCAGCGGAGGCTCGGGTGAAGGGAAGCCGGAGAAGAGCGGGGAGACCAGCCCTACCACACCGGAGAATAATGGCGTGCGTAGGCGGTGTAGCTCCCTTGAGGCTCCAGGATCCGCGGCTTCAGGAGACGAATGGGACGGGGCTAAAACAGCTGGAGGAGAACGACCCTGGCCACCCCGAAGATAAATAGGATGCGCCAGGATCTCCCAGAGGAACTTCGACCACCCCGAGAACAGGTAGGATGCGCCGAACACAAACTCCAGGCCAGAAATCTCCCACAACTGAAAGGGACAAAAAGAAAAAATAATCCTCCAGGAACAGGTGTGTTAGCTCACCACAGGTCCAGGTTTGGTCGGTTCATTCTGTCATGTTCTGCGGGTGGAGGTGGCAGACCATGTGTGGTGGTGGGTTCCAGAGGCAGATGAGCAGGCAGACGGATGTAAAAAATAAAAAGATGTTTATTGTAGGACAGGAGCACAGGACGAACGAACATGGACAACGACAATGAACCGACAAAGACAACAACCAGGAGGGAGGTATAAATACACAAGGGAATCAGGAACACATGGGCAGAGTAATCAGGGGCAGGAGAGAACAATTTGGCTAATCAGGGCAGGAGAGACACATTCAGGGAGGCTGGGGCAGATCATGACATCCTGACCAACAAGCAAACCCAGTTGTAACTGCCTCGGCATAAACTCATCACCGATGTCCAGACCAGGTGGAACAGCACGTAGGAAATGCTGGCGCGCTACCTGGAGCAGCAAGCAGCTGTCTCAGCAGCGTTGAGCTGCCCAGAAATCCGAAGGAATGCGAGAGAAATCGACACTCTGGATCACACTGATATATCAGATGTAGAAGACATAGTGAAACTGCTTAAGCCACTGAAGACAGCCACAACTGTTGTCTGTGATGAAAAAGAGCCCACTGTTTCACTGATAATGCCACTGAAGTACATGATCGAGCAAAGCATGTCACCAAACGAAAATGACACACAGACCATCGCCAACATGAAATCTTACTCGACATCTCGGACCGATGCACCGGGGACTGTAATGACGTGCTGCAGGAGTGCACAGCGCTTGACCCACGATTCAGAAGCCTGTCCCATCTGAATGATGAACAACGTGAGTGCATCTATGCCAGAATATGTGAAAAAGCTTCAGCACTTCATGAGCAGCGCAACCAGGTAGGCTAACTTTTATTGGGGGAAAAGAGGTTTCCTGCTGCATGTGTGTAACTGTATGTATGTGCAGGCCAGAGTCTGAAAACTTATTTCTCATGTTTTTTTATTAGTACATCAGAGAGAGAGTGAATGAGAGTGAAGGACAGAAATGTTTAACTAGTTTTTCTATTTTATTTATTTTCAGACCAGTTACACTGATGAAAGAACCACTAGGGCCAGTGCTTCAACATCAGAGGCAGCAGCAGAGCAGGCCAGGGTCATGGTTGAGGCAGCACAGGGAGCAGAGCAGAGCCAGGAAGAGCCAGTAGAAGGAGAAAGGCAGATGCAGGATGCAACACAGCCTCCCCCACCAAAGAAGACAGCGTTGGAAGATCTCCTTGGGAGCTCCTACACTACTGTTGAGACAGTGCAGACCAGCAGAGGGATTGAAATGGAGATACTCTCCTACAGGAGTGGGATTCCCGTCCCACTCAACAGAAGTCCACTTGAGTGGTGGAAAGTTAATGCTTATGCTTACCCCATACTTGCCTCCCTTGCCAAAGCCTACCTTTGCATTCCTGCTACATCAGTGCCCAGTGAGCGTCTTTTCCACAGCAGGAGACATTGTGTCTGCTCAGAGATCACTGATTACACCAGAACATGTTGATATGTTAGTTTTTTTGAAGAAGAACCAGTCCTGAGATAAGATAACCAAGGCCTATAGCAGCACTAGGGATGGGTACCTTTGACATTTGAATCGATCCGGTACTAATTCCCGGTACCTACGAGTCGATACCGGTACTTAACGGTACCAATTTTCGATACTTTTGAGTGTTTATTATTTTAATTCTCTTTTATAATTAAATATATATTTTTCTCAATATATAACCATATTTGATAAATATCATGATAAATAACATACAAGTTTGTATTTTAACTTCGTCCTTGTAGTTTTATAAGCTGATAATTAAACTGAAGCAAACATCTTTACTGTGAACTAAATTTACTGTGTATCTTCATTCCTTTTGCCGTCCTTTTTCATATGATTTTTCCTACTGGGAAGTTAGAATTTCCGAGGAGAAAGCGAACGCACCATTAGCTGATAACGGTGGCAATGGAAGCTAAAATATCAAGCTAACGTTATCTTTAACAGTTTATTTAGCTGCTGGAGCAGATTAAAACGATGATGGATCAAACTTAGATCGTTGTCGCTGGTTTTACCTTCACCCATTCACCCGTCGCATTTAGTAAAGTAAAGCCAAACTTTAGAGCGCGTTCATGTTCTTCTAGTCGGAAATTCGGAGTTCCGAGGAGAAAGCGAACGCACCATTAGCGAAACGGAAGCTAACAAATCAAGGTAACGTTATCTTAAACATTTTATTTACCTACTGGAGCAGATTAAGATGAGGATGTCTCACTTAGATCGTTGTCTGTCGCTAGTTTCATCACCCAGTTACCCATCACATTTAGTGAAGTGGACCCAAGCTTTAGCGTGCGTTCTTCTTTCTACCATGCTTGCTCTGTTTACAACTGGCTCGCAGGGACCGGCGACATAATGCTCTTGCGCATGCGCACCTGTCTTGGCAGTACCGAAACGTGGCACCGTTTGAAATGACGTGAATCGGTGTTCGGTCGGTACTGTGGAATTCGGTCGGTACCTTAAAAAGTACCGAATTCGGTACTCATCCCTAAGCAGCACTAAGGGTGTTCCTGTTTGTGTTTGGCCTGTTAGGCCTTGTGTTTCCCTGTGTGCAACTGGAAAAAAAATAAACAAGTTGTTATTATACAGTAATATTTTTTTTCTTTTTTTTCTTATCTGATATCGTATCGTGACGTATCGTTTCGTGCCTCAGACATATCGAGGTGCATCGTATCGTGAGTTTAGGTAGATCATCCCATTCCTAGTTTGTACTGTATTGTATAATAAATAGTTTTATATTTGACGTGTTTGATTAGAAACTATAAATGTTTACTAAATATATTTGTATATGTCATAACCTGCCTTCATTTTATTTCTTAAGAGTAAAATCCCTCTACTGTGGATTTAGTTCTGTGTTATAATCCAACCCCTCCTCTTTAATCCGGGCTTGGGACCGGCAGAAGTGACCCAAAAGGGAAACTCTGGCAGAGTTAGTTGGATTTTTTTTTTTTTATTTTTTTTTTTGGTGCTGGACGAGAAGCTCGTCCATTTGCCCTTTTCTGTCAGCTGTTATCTTTTTAAGGCGTAACACATTCAGGTGTTACACCTCTGAGCCAGAATCTTCTCCAGAACAGAGTGAATGCTGCCCAGAAACAAGCTGTTTCCTCTCTTACTGAAATGCACTCTGTCTGGGAGAAAAAGGGTGTTGTTGAAGAACCTGAGCTCAGGATGCTCGATGACCAGGCCCCCAAAGCTCCTAACGGCCCTCCTCAGTAAAGAATTAACCTGTTTTCTGTTGCTGTTAATTCTTCCTGGTCGCCCGTATCGCCACGACTGCCGTTCGTTGATGGCGGAAAAGGCTATTCTCATTTCCGGAAAGTCCTTATGGAGGTGGGACAAATCCTTTTGGATCTGAGAAGCCAGTTCCACCGGGGAAACGAGACCCAGATCGTTTCCTCCGGCGTGGATGACCAGAATATCTGGAGGACCGTGTGTGGGAGCCTCGGAGTAAAACCTGGGAAGGACACCGCCCCAGCGCATGCCTCCTTTGCCAAACCATTGGACCTTAGCTCTGAGTCCAAAGTTTGTCCCAAACTGCCGCTGAGCCGCCTCTTCACCCCGTCTGATGTAACTGGATCCAATAATCCAGATTACTGGAGTTCGAGGCTGCTCAGACTTGATGGTAGATGCAGTTTTTGGGGGTTCGGAGACACTTTTGGGTCCTGAATCCGTCCCTTTCCTACGACCTTTGAGGCGGATCATAGTGGGACGTTTCTGCTGAGGTGTGCCTTCTGACAGCCGCAGCCTTTTAGCAGCGCTGGGGAAGTCAGAGTTCTCGTGACCTCCGTCACTCAAACGCTTTCTTTTCCCCAACAGCTGAAAGTGAGGAGTATCCTGGAGTTGGACAGAGGACGTCTGTCTTTTCTCCACTACGGAAATTCCTCGGTACCTTGCCAGCATTTTATATCTTTGGTCTTGTCGATTAGCCCGTAAAACAGAGGAGTTTTTGCTGGAGATGGATGTTAAACCTCCACTGGTGTCCACAGACACGACTGTCTTGAAAAGGACACTTGGTTCCTCAAAGGGCTGAATCTGACGAGACTTGTCAGGTTTTGATGCAGACAGACACAGGTTTTGTGTTTCTGCGAAGCTAGTTCCTCTGTAGCTAGCCAGAAGTTCATATCTGCGTCGTTTGTGAAGCGACTGTAGCTCAGAGGACCTTAGCCCTGACTGGAAAGCTGGTTGGCTGTTTGACAGAACAAAGACCATTTTGCACTCTAGGATTTCCGAGCAGTGAATAATTTAGCTATAAATATTCACCAAATGCACCAGATTTCTCTGAAGGAAGCTGTTAAAAGATGTATTTTACACAAAACCAACAAGTTTTCTGAGAGCAACAATCCGTCCAACCTCCTTCTTCAAAGCAAGTCTGATACTGACTGACCACTGACTGCAGACCTTTATGTATATGTCCATGCTGCCAGCGTCAGTCATAAAGGCTTTGTGACGTCATCACGCCACCTGCGCTTCCGTGCGTGCAGACCATTACAATTGTACTGCTGCGCATGCGTGAACGCTGTGGCCGTCTTGTGTGTCGGGTTTCTGTCTCCAGAGGGTCCGGTCCGGTCCAGTTGGGACAGAAAGAACGTTTAGCTGCTTCTGCAGGTTCTAATGAAACACTTTTAAACACTAAAGACTAGAAATGTCAGTCCTACCTGTAAATACGAGCTCAATGAAGCACGTAAAAGTAAATACGTGAACTTTGCGCACATGCAGCAAAAACAGTAGAGGGAGAACAGCAGTTAACGTAGCACACGGCAGGTCTCCATGGCAACAAGGGCTTGCTTCCACGTTACGTAAAAGGGGTGGACAATGGTTTCTGGCGCTGAATCCAGGAAGTAGAGGAAACAAGACTGACCAAACAGAAAAACTGTCATTAGAAAATATCAGGAACATGAAATCAGGCAGATGAAGTCAGTTGTCTTAACCACGGTGTTTCAGGTAAATGTAAACCGTCTGTTGGACCAATGTCGCCCTCCTGTGCCTGTTTGCTGGTACTGCACCTAAAATATTGACATTATTCTAATGGTTCTGAAAGAAAATGAAACAACTGTAATAAAACCAGAAAATACACCCATGCACCTAACATCTTCATCACGCTGTTGTAAAAACCATCTCTGACATTTCCTCTCCCTGGCTCGCACTGGTCAGCGAGGCGCTGTCTGTATTTTCACTGCTCATTAATGGCGCCCAGTCAGACGCAAGCACGTGCAGCATGGAACAAGACATGTGTGTTAAAATGTATTTGTACAGGATTTAAAAAGCTGACATTGCTTCACAATAAATCTTAAGGCGCCATATATTAAATTGAGGACATAAAAGCAAAAATAAAATAGATAAAACAAAAAGTCATACAGCCAAAATCTAGTTAAAACCATGATACATAAATCAGCTGCTGTTAAAAACAACATAGAGATTATTTCATTACCGGATGTAGTATGTTTGTGTCCCTGCTGCATAGTTCTGGATACCCAGTTTTGTTATTGGTTGTTTTTAGTGGTTGAAGGTTACTATAATAGCTTACTGCCTTTGTGTGTTTACCTCTAATCTTATTAATTTTCCTTTTTCTTTTCTGTAAGTGTTTGTGCTGCTCTAGCAAATGAATTTCCCCACTGACATTACTGTTCTATTCTATTCATCCACCTGGGACCAGTGCTCTAAAACATCTCCTGTTGTGTGAAAAACGGGTGTGGGAGTTTCTACACCAGCCCACGACTAGAAGATCTTAGACTGTCCCCGTGTCCCCGTGATGGACTGACTGATGGAGTTCTGTAGCAGCTCCCTGAGACCACACTGAGAAATAAGCATGGGAGAGAGATAGTGGGTGGGTGGGGCTTATTTTGATTGAATTTATTATTTATTCATTTTATTTATTTATTTACTTACTTTTTAATCTTCTGAGTCTTCTGAGTGACGTCAGCGTGACGCGTAACTTCATGTTTTGCTGCACATCTCGACATGTCATGGCAACATAATTGGGGTGGCTCGCTCTTGGTCTCTTAGTCTAAGTTGCATTACTGAAAAAGATGGACTTTTACACAATATTTACATTTTTCCAGTTTCACTTGCATGTCCTCCATCAGATTTCTAGATGACCTGGTGTGACTTTTCCAAAGTGATGATTTGTGCTGGTTATTGTTATAAAATTTAACCTCACGGTTATTGTGACCAAAATTATCACGGTTTTCGGTATTATCGCGGTATTTTTTTAAACGTGTTACATTTTCAGACAACTAAATAATCCCTGTATACCAGGAATTTATTGTCCTCAGTTTGTGTCTAAGTTTTGCCTAAAGTTTTTCATTTTGTAATTATGTTGTTTATTCCTTTACATTTTCCCCCTTTAGACTTTAAAATACAAATATTTGCCCATAACTTCTTAATGTTTGTCTGTTTGATGTCATCATTTTAAAAATATTAGATCAGATGATACTCAGGCCCTGTCCACACGTAGCCGGGGATCTGCCAAAACGTAGATATTTTTCTACGTTTTGGCCTGTCATCCACACGAAAACGGATCTTTTTAAAAACTCCGGCCAAAGTGAAGATCTGCGTTTTCTCCGTTTTGGGTGTCTGCGTGTGGACAGACAAAACCGGAGTTTTAAGGTCCGCAACGTCACTTTCCGTGACAAAAAAATGCTGACATCACGTGTGCGACCTGTGTTTACACTAGCCGACAGCATGGATGCCCTCAGAGCTGCGCTCGCTTTATCAATCGTCCAAGCGCTTTTTGCTTGTTTGTTTTCGCAAGCAGAATTACTGCTGCTTGCGGAAGACCACAGACGAAGGACGAGGTTAAGAACGGGGGAAGTACTGCCGCCTACAGGTCTGGCATGTCCTTAACAACGTATTTATCCGGGTACGTGTGGACAGAGTTATTTTTAAAACGAGGTGGTGTGGACGCAAGTTTTTGGAGGGGCGGATATTCGTTTTAAAAAGACCCGGCTACGTGTGGACTAGGCCTCAGTACGCCTTCTAATCAGATACCTTTTTACCCTTACTGTCATGAGCTGGGGTGAGTACTCTCTTCCTCTTAACCATCTGTGAGTCTCTTGCCAGGAGAGGGAGTGGCCCAGCTGTTCCTGATCAGCGGGGTGTTTTCCTATTTAAGGTGGATGGAGGACACAATTCGACGCCGGAAGATTGCCTCAGCGTGGTAGTAGCCAGCCACTCGAGTTATCTCTAGTATTTCTTGGATTAATGTTATTCGTAGTGTTTAGCTCTAGTATTTTTGGATGTTGACCTTTCTTGCTTCGCCTGGAACTGATTTGGATTTTTACCCTTCGTCAGGATTTCTGTCGGGCTCTTTAGATACTTACCTCTACTCCAGGATTTGGATTTTCAGCACGCGGACCATATCACCAACCTCCATAACCCACCTCTCATCTCAACCCAGTGCCCCATCCACCAGGACGCCCCGCTTCTCTCCACCTATGCTCCCTCTCCTGCGCTTCCCCCCGGCTCTCTACCTCTCCCTCCTCCAGCCAACATCTACACGCCCCACAGGATGTTCTGCTGAACACCTCTGCCTAGACCCCTGCACGGACCTAAAATCTGAGCCCCAGCCCGACCCGGCCCGAAAAGGTTTTCAGGATTCTCTGGCCCGACCCGAGCCTGACTTTTTTTAACCAACTAAATGAAAACAAAGTGCGTCAATCCTGACCAATGTGTTAAAAGACGAGCAGGATCCGATCAATTTGTTTTTCCCTCGTTTACCGCCACGGAGATAACGGCGCACTGGCTCTGGTGGTAATCAAGTTAAATTTGATCTCTTTCCAACAATTTTCACAAGCAAACAAAACAGTCTAAAGCAGGGCTTGTGTCGACCGGATAGTTACCGTGTTTGGCCGTTTATTTTGACAGAGAAAGAATAGAAAGAATTATCCCGACGCATGCAGACAAACTGACATTTTATTCGTTACACACATCGCAGATGTAGCTAAATCACCCAAGAAAAGATTCCCATCTGAACATCTGAGCTGCTCAGCGCATATGTGCACAGCGAGCTGAAGTTGTGGAGAGGGGCTTGGAGCGCATCGCAGAACCAGAGCGCATGCGGGAAGGTTCCTCCCACTGAAGCGAGTGTTTTCCAAACCCTGTCTCTCAGAGAGACTTGTCCCTTAGAAAATGTTCCCTGATTATGAAACTTTGGCTGAATAGTGCTTGTTCCTGTCTCCAATGTGCGACACATCCAGGAGGAGAATCCCAGAATCTCTTCAGCCCAGGAAGCGCCTATGATTACGCACAAGGGTGACCCGTCAACCCGGTCTCACAGTAAGACCGGGTTGGACCTGTTCAGGTTTACGCAGACAATCTTTACATAGAATTGACTTACAGATATAAAATTAATTCAGTAAAATATAAAACATTTTATTTAAATATCCATTCATTATTTTACAAGCACAGAGAGCCGCATCAGAAGGATGGGAGAGCCGCGGGTTGTGACATGTTTTCTCCAGGACCAGAGAGGACGCAAACTCAATACATCTCTTTTATTGTGAGGTAATAGGAGCGATTTGTGGCAGCGGCAGCACGAGTGGCACTTGCAGTGGCAGCTCTGACTCTTCCGGGTGGTGCCACGGCTTTTAGTGGCACATGCCACTGCTGCCATGGCCGCTGCCACTGCTGCCACAGCTGCCACGGCCCATGCCACTGCTGCCAAGACACTTCCAGGTGGTGCCACGACTTTTAGTGGCACCTGCCACTGCTGCCACGGTACCTGCGGCTGCCACAGGCTGTAGTGACCTCAGTAATTGCAGCACTTATTGCATCATCGGCCTCATCATGCCAACGTTTTTATTTTTTACTTTATTAACAAAATCAAAACAAACAAGGCTGTCACCGAAAATATTTGAAATATTTCAAGCGGTTTACAAATGCATTTCCCAGTCACTCCAGGCATATACAGTGTAATGCAATCAGAAGCGTTAATGCATTTATTTTTTCCATCATTTTTATTGCTCCCCCAGACAAATCTGTGACAGCTCTAGTGGAAGATCCACAGACACTTCCGGGTTGAGGACCGGCGGGTCACCGGCCTCCGGTACGGAGTCAGGAAGCAGGGGATTACCAGAGGCAGATGAAGAGCGCCAGAGCAGTTCTCAATTTCTGAAATAATTTATGACAACTGCTACCAATGTGGATTGTGGAATAAAAAGAGATAAACTGTTAGTTTTCTCAATATTGTCATTGCAATCGCAGCAGATAACGCCATCTGCCGGCTTAAAATGGTTATTGCAGTACATTTTAAACAACTTTTTTGTAACTATTTCAATCTTCGTTTTCACATACATTCAGTTTAAAATGTAACCTACATTCAACGTACTGAAGAATAAAGCAAATACAAATGACCTCAGATGAGGAACATGAAAATTACATTTAGAACTTGCAACAATTACCACATGACACTACACCATAAAATAAATTATGATGCAAAATAATAATAAAATAAAAATAAAATATCATCAACAAACAAAAAATGTTCAGAGGTTGATATTTCAGCATTATATTTCAAACATGTTTGATTCATTGGACTGTAATTTAAAGAACAAGAAACTCAGACATTGTTTCGTACAACTCAGTTATAGATTGGTTATTTTCTGATACTACTTTTAGAGATGTTGTAAATTGTTTTATTTCATTTTTAAAATGGTTAATGTTAGGCTTGCTGTTTTTCCATTTAGTTTTATGTATATGGTATTTTCCCATGATGAAAATAATATTCACCATTTTGGATATCTTTTTTGGCAGAGCATCCATGTAGATCAACACTTTAGATTTGTTAAGCCATACATCATTTCTCTCAATATTTAATAATCGATAAACATCCTCCCAAAAACCAGTTGTTACTGAACACGAGAAGAAAAGGTGCTCAATAGTTTCACATTCTGTCATACAAAAGACACACCGGTTCACTTCAAAATTAAATCTTTTTCTTAATGTTTCGGCAGCTGGATTGATATTATGTATTATTTTGAATTGAATTTCTTTCAACTTGGGTGCAATTGGCCATTTAAGATAGCTGCATGGCTGTAGTTTCCTTTCCTGTGATTTTTATTTTCTTTGATTTGTCAATATCATAGAATAACTATTTTTAACATACTTCCAAGTACTTTGTTTTTACATTTTTGTTCACCTTATTTAAATTTGCCAATTTTCAACTCAGGAAGTTTAATCACCACATTTGAATTAAGCAAGGTATTTTTAATCATGAATTTAAGGGAAGTGGAATAGCTCTACTGATTTGATTAAACTCTCTAACAGAGCATTTAAAATTAAATTTTTCGACAAAACATTCAAATTGTAACAAATTGCCATTTTTATCCATCAAATCTGTCACATATAAAATCTGTTTGTCATACCATTCTTCTTTGAATTTAGTCTTCCTATTAATTACAATGGCTCTATTATTCCACAAGGTGGAGCTATGCGGTGTAAAGTTGTGGCTGAATATCATTTTCCAGTAGAGCAGAATTTGTTTATGGAAGTCAGATAGTTTGATTGGTAATTTATATATTTCAAAGTCACATTTTAACAGGAATTCTAATCCTCCAACCTTTTGGAAAATATATTTTGGTTTGTGGAACCATATAGAATACCATATAGAATGTGTCTGTGAAGGTTCTCAGTCATCCAGGTCATTGTAGTCTAAGGAGCTTTGAAAGAAAAGCGTCTGGACTTAAAGCACCGTCCCTGTTACTCTCTAAATATGTACAGTAAATACAAATACAAATTTATACAATATTACTAAAAGAAGAATTACTAAACAGAGATTTATTCTACAGGATAAGGTGTAAATTGGCCATGGTAAAATTTATAAATAATGTGTTATTGACAAGAACGTACATTGGAAGTTATACAGAACTAAAGAATTTAATGACTTTCTCTCCAACCTCCCAATTAATTGTATAATTTTATTGTTCATTTATTATATTTATTACTTCCTGTTCCAGACTGAAACAATCATCCAGCGTTTGGAAAGAGTCCTGTCACTTTCAGGAACTACATCTGTGGATCCTCATTTCATAACAGATGTTATTCTGCCCGAGGTATGTTTATATGACACTTATAAATATAAAAAAACACAACTTACTAGTATTTGTAATGTTTTGTAACACAAGCAGGAAGAAGTTGGATGCTAAAATTACATTTTCACCAACAGAAAATAGTGCCTTCACAATAATAATGTGGTCAAAGATCTGCATAATGTAGATTCTAACTTTTTCCAAATTAATTTGATGTAAAATTGTTTTATAGGCTCTGATTCAGTGGGTGCAGACTACAAATGTCATCTGCAGTTTTCAAGCAGAAGACTTGCTTATGAAGACCAAGCCATTCATTGACAATGAAGGGTATAGTAACATTTGGGTGCTGACTCCTGTTAGGAGCATGTATAATAAGCTGTAATTTTGAAACGCTATGATTTCTCTGACCTCACAGAAAAGCAGAACTGGCCATTAATGATGACACTCCAAAGGTAAAGCACACATAACAAGTATAGTATATAGTACATATGTATATATTTACAGTGAGGGCGGAGGGTGTTTGATGTCCCGGGAATTTTGCAACTTCTACTTCGAAATCAAAGAGGGGTTTTCAGCATACATGCATAAACATTGCATGTATATATATAAATGTGTGTGTGTGTGTGTGTGTGTGTGTGTGTGTGTGTGTGTGTGTGTGTGTGTGTGTGTGTGTGTGTGTGTGTGTCATTTTCACAGGAAAGCAGTATTTTGGCAGACACGCTGGCAGCAGCCGAGTGGGTAAAGGGAACACTGTTCGAGGGAATGGTTAAAGTGCCATCCGTTCTGTCCATGGATGAGGAAGAACAGCAGGAAGTCCTTGAGGCAGTTCAAAGCTGGAACGAGGACCATGATTATGACTCTCCAGCAGAACATTTGACTTTTGCTTTTGAAAATAAAAATGACTATGACAAGTTCTGTTCCTTTATCATAGATGAGAAGAACCTCAAAGTTTTCTCCAGATTTGAGGTACAACACTAAACAGCATAGGTCTTGGTTTTAATAAAGTTTAATTGTGTTCTAAGTCTTCTTTATTGGAGTCCCTTCACATTACAGAGAGTGATAAATCTATATACACAATACAAAACTTTATTGTTGTAAAATCACAATATCTATTAACAATAAACTACATTCCCAAATCTGTTGTAGTGACAAACAGCCTTTTCACTTCCAAGTTGTTTAAAATGTACTGCAATAACCATTTTAAGCCGGCAGATGGCGTTATCTGCTGCGATTGCAATGACAATATTGAGAAAACTAACAGTTTATCTCTTTTTATTCCACAATCCACATTGGTAGCAGTTGTCATAAATTATTTCAGAAATTGAGAACTGCTCTGGAAGCTCTTCATCTGCCTCTGGTGCTCCCCTGCTTCCTGACTCCGTACCGGAGGCCAATGACCCGCCGGTCTTCAACCCGGAAGTGTCTGTGGATCTTCCACTAGAGCTGTCACGGATTCGTCTGTGGGAGCAATAAAAATGATGGAAAAAATAAATGCATTAACGCTTCTGATTGCATTACACTGTATATGCCTGGAGTGACTGGGAAATGCATTTGTAAACCGCTTGAAATATTTCAAATATTTTTGGTGACAGCCTTGTTTGTTTTGATTTTGTTAATAAAGTAAAAAATAAAAACGTTGGCATGATGAGGCCGATGATGCAATAAGTGCTGCAATTACTGAAGTCACTACAGCCTGTGGCAGCTGCAGGTACCGTGGCAGCAGTGGCAGGTGCCACTAAAAGTCGTGGCACCACCAGTTCCGGGTGGTGCCACGACTTTTAGAGGCAGGGGGCGTGGCTAGTGCCACTAAAAGCCGTGGCACCACCCGGAAGTGTCTTGGCAGCAGTGGCATGGGCCGTGGCAGCTGTGGCAGCAGTGACAGCGGCCATGGCAGCAGTGGCAGGTGCCACTAAAAGCCGTGGCACCACCCGGAAGAGTCAGAGCTGCCAACGCAAGTGCCACTCGCGCTGCCGCTGCCACAAATTGCGCTCGGTCCAGCTGCGTAATTTCTCCGAGTTTTGCGGTTGCGGGCGGGAGTAGATATGCACACTACGGGTGCGGGCGGGAGTAGATATGCACACTACGGGTGCGGGCGGGAGTAGATATGCACACTACGGGTGCGGGCGGGAGTAGATATGCACACTACGGGTGCGGGCGGGAGTAGATATGCACACTACGGGTGCGGGCGGGAGTAGATATGCACACTACGGGTGCGGGCGGGAGTAGATATGCACACTACGGGTGCGGGCGTGTGTAGATATGCACACTACGGGTGCGGGCGGGAGTAGATATGCACACTACGGGTGCGGGCGGGAGTAGATATGCACACTACGGGTGCGGGCGGGAGTAGATATGCACACCACGGGTGCGGGCGGGAGTAGATATGCACACCACGGGTGCGGGCGGGAGTAGATATGCACACCACGGGTGCGGGCGGGAGTAGATATGCACACCACGGGTGCGGGCGGGAGTAGATATGCACACTACGGGTGCGGGCGGGAGTAGATATGCACACTACGGGTGCGGGCGGGAGTAGATATGCACACTACGGGTGCGGGCGGGAGTAGATATGCACACTACGGGTGTGGGCGGGAGTTTAACGCAGGGGCGGCATTAGGCCTGGCTACTTGGGCTGAAGCCCCGGATCTAAATCGCGGAAGTAACATGCAGTACCAAAGTCCAACAGAGAGGGAGCAGCTGGCAGTAGTTTGTATACAGCCTGCCTGAGCCTCCACCACTGAAGAAGAAGCCCTTCAGCAGCCGGCTTCTTCTGCACTCTCTGCCTGAAACGCATGAGTGAAGATGGACATAAGGACGTTTTTTAGACCAAAAGTACGGCGACAGAACCCCAGCTTTGATGAGACTGGTGTTGACTCAGGTTTGTGAGTCTTATTTGAAAATATTTGTCAAATGTTCTGCTGGAGAGTCATAATCATGGTCCTCGTTCCAGCTTTGAACTGCCTCAAGGACTTCCTGCTGTTCTTCCTCATCCATGGACAGAACGGATGGCACTTTAACCATTCCCTCGAACAGTGTTCCCTTTACCCACTCGGCTGCTGCCAGCGTGTCTGCCAAAATACTGCTTTCCTGTGAAAATGACACACACACACACACACACACACACACACACACACACACACACACACACACACACACATTTATATATATACATGCAATGTTTATGCATGTATGCTGAAAACCCCTCTTTGATTTCGAAGTAGAAGTTGCAAAATTCCCGGGACATCAAACACCCTCCGCCCTCACTGTAAATATATACATATGTACTATATACTATACTTGTTATGTGTGCTTTACCTTTGGAGTGTCATCATTAATGGCCAGTTCTGCTTTTCTGTGAGGTCAGAGAAATCATAGCGTTTCAAAATTTCAGCTTATTATACATGCTCCTAACAGGAGTCAGCACCCAAATGTTACTATACCCTTCATTGTCAATGAATGGCTTGGTCTTCATAAGCAAGTCTTCTGCTTGAAAACTGCAGATGACATTTGTAGTCTGCACCCACTGAATCAGAGCCTATAAAACAATTTTACATCAAATTAATTTGGAAAAAGTTAGAATCTACATTATGCAGATCTTTGACCACATTATTATTGTGAAGGCACTATTTTCTGTTGGTGAAAATGTAATTTTAGCATCCAACTTCTTCCTGCTTGTGTTACAAAACATTACAAATACTAGTAAGTTGTGTTTTTTTATATTTATAAGTGTCATATAAACATACCTCGGGCAGAATAACATCTGTTATGAAATGAGGATCCACAGATGTAGTTCCTGAAAGTGACAGGACTCTTTCCAAATGCTGGATGATTGTTTCAGTCTGGAACAGGAAGTAATAAATATAATAAATGAACAATAAAATTATAAAATTAATTGGGAGGTTGGAGAGAAAGTCATTAAATTCTTTAGTTCTGTATAACTTCCAATGTACGTTCTTGTCAATAACACATTATTTATAAATTTTACCATGGCCAATTTACACCTTATCCTGTAGAACCATTTTAAGCCGGCAGATGGCGTTATCTGCTGCGATTGCAATGACAATATTGAGAAAACTAACAGTTTATCTCTTTTTATTCCACAATCCACATTGGTAGCAGTTGTCATAAATTATTTCAGAAATTGAGAACTGCTCTGGCGCTCTCCATCTGCCTCTGGTAATCCCCTGCTTCCTGACTCCGTACTGGAGGCCGGTGACCCGCCGGTCCTCAACCCGGAAGTGTCTGTGGATCTTCCACTAGAGCTGTCACAGATTCGTCTTTGGGAGCAATAAAAATGATGGAAAAAATAAATGCATTAATGCTTCTGATTGCATTACACTGTATATGCCTGGAGTGACTGGGAAATGCATTTGTAAACCGCTTGAAATATTTCAAATATTTTCGGTGACAGCCTTGTTTGTTTTGATTTTGTTAATAAAGTAAAAAATAAAAACGTTGGCATGATGAGGCCGATGATGCAATAAGTGCTGCAATTACTGAGGTCACTACAGCCTATGGCAGCCGCAGGTACCGTGGCAGCAGTGGCAGGTGCCACTAAAAGTCGTGGCACCACTTCCAGGTGGTGCCACGACTTTTAGAGGCAGGAGACGTGGCTAGTGCCACTAAAAGCCGTGGCACCACCTGGAAGTGTCTTGGCAGCAGTGGCATGGGCCGTGGCAGCTGTGGCAGCAGCCATGGCAGCAGTGGCAGGTGCCACTAAAAGCCGTGGCACCACCCGGAAGAGTCAGAGCTGCCACTGCAAGTGCCACTCGTGCTGCCGCTGCCACAAATCGCTCCTATTACCTCACAATAAAAGAGATGTATTGAGTTTGCATCCTCTCTGGTCCTGGAGAAAACATGTCACAACCCGCGGCTCTCCCATCCTTCTGATGCGGCTCTCTGTGCTTGTAAAATAATGAATGGATATTTAAATAAAATGTTTTATATTTTACTGAATTAATTTTATATCTGTAAGTCAATTCTATGTAAAGATTGTCTGCGTAAACCTGAACAGGTCCAACCCGGTCTTACTGTGAGACCGGGTTGACGGGTCACGCTTGTGCGTAATCATAGGCGCTTCCTGGGCTGAAGAGATTCTGGGATTCTCCTCCTGGATGTGTCGCACATTGGAGACAGGAACAAGCACTATTCAGCCAAAGTTTCATAATCAGGGAACATTTTCTAAGGGACAAGTCTCTCTGAGAGACAGGGTTTGGAAAACACTCGCTTCAGTGGGAGGAACCTTCCCGCATGCGCTCTGGTTCTGCGATGCGCTCCAAGCCCCTCTCCACAACTTCAGCTCGCTGTGCACATATGCGCTGAGCAGCTCAGATGTTCAGATGGGAATCTTTTCTTGGGTGATTTAGCTACATCTGCGATGTGTGTAACGAATAAAATGTCAGTTTGTCTGCATGCGTCGGGATAATTCTTTCTATTCTTTCTCTGTCAAAATAAACGGCCAAACACGGTAACTATCCGGGCAACACAAGCCCTGCTTTAGACTGTTTTGTTTGCTTGTGAAAATTGTTGGAAAGAGATCAAATTTAACTTGATTACCACCAGAGCCAGTGCGCCGTTATCTCCGTGGCGGTAAACGAGGGAAAAACAAATTGATCGGATCCTGCTCGTCTTTTAACACATTGGTCAGGATTGACGCACTTTGTTTTCATTTAGTTGGTTAAAAAAAGTCAGGCTCGGGTCGGGCCAGACAATCCTGAAAACCTTTTCGGGCCGGGTCGGGCTGGGGCTCAGATTTTAGGTCCGTGCAGGGGTCTAGGCAGAGGTGTTCAGCAGAACATCCTGTGGGGCGTGTAGATGTTGGCTGGAGGAGGGAGAGGTAGAGAGCCGGGGGGAAGCGCAGGAGAGGGAGCATAGGTGGAGAGAAGCGGGGCGTCCTGGTGGATGGGGCACTGGGTTGAGATGAGAGGTGGGTTATGGAGGTTGGTGATATGGTCCGCGTGCTGAAAATCCAAATCCTGGAGTAGAGGTAAGTATCTAAAGAGCCCGACAGAAATCCTGAAGAAGGGTAAAAATCCAAATCAGATCCAGGCGAAGCAAGAAAGGTCAACATCCAAAAATACTAGAGCTAAACACTACGAATAACATTAATCCAAGAAATACTAGAGATAACTCGAGTGGCTGGCTACTACCACGCTGAGGCAATCTTCCGGCGTCGAATTGTGTCCTCCATCCACCTTAAATAGGAAAACACCCCGCTGATCAGGAACAGCTGGGCCACTCCCTCTCCTGGCAAGAGACTCACAGATGGTTGAGAGGAAGAGAGTACTCACCCCAGCTCATGACAGTAAGGGTAAAAAGGTATCTGAGTAGAAGGCGTACTGAGGCCTAGTCCACACGTAGCCGGGTCTTTTTAAAACGAATATCCGCCCCTCCAAAAACTTGCATCCACACCACCTCATTTTAAAAATAACTCTGTCCACACGTACCCGGATAAATACGTTGTTAAGGACATGCCAGACATGTAGGCGGCAGTACTTCCCCCGTTCTTAACCTCGTCCTTCGTCTGTGGTCTTCCGCAAGCAGCAGTAATTCTGCTTGCAAAAACAAACAAGCAAAAAGCGCTTGGACGATTGATAAAGCGAGCGCAGCTCTGAGGGCATCCATGCTGTCGGCTAGTGTAAACACAGGTCGCACACGTGATGTCAGCATTTTTTTGTCACGGAAAGTGACGTTGCGGACCTTAAAACTCCGGTTTTGTCTGTCCACACGCAGACACCCAAAACGGAGAAAACGCAGATCTTCACTTTGGCCGGAGTTTTTAAAAAGATCCGTTTTCGTGTGAAAAAACTCCGTTTTCGTGTGGATGACAGGCCAAAACGTAGAAAAATATCTACGTTTTGGCAGATCCCCGGCTACGTGTGGACAGGGCCTGAGTATCATCTGATGTAATATTTTTAAAATGATGACATCAAACAGACAAACATTAAGAAGTTATGGGCAAATATTGGTATTTTAAAGACTAAAGGGGGAAAATGTAAAGGAATAAACAACATAATTACAAAATGACAAACTTTAGGCAAAACTTAGACACAAACTGAGGACAATAAATTCCTGGTATACAGGGATTATTTAGTTGTCTGAAAATGTAACACGTTTAAAAAAATACCGCGATAATACCGAAAACCGTGATAATTTTGGTCACAATAACCGTGAGGTTAAATTTTATAACAATAACCAGCACAAATCATCACTTTGGAAAAGTCACACCAGGTCATCTAGAAATCTGATGGAGGACATGCAAGTGAAACTGGAAAAATGTAAATATTGTGTAAAAGTCCATCTTTTTCAGTAATTCAACTTAGACTGAGAGACCAAGAGCGAGCCACCCCAATTATGTTGCCATGACATGTCGAGATGTGCAGCAAAACATGAAGTTACGTGTCACGCTGACGTCACTCAGAAGACTCAGAAGATTAAAAAGTAAGTAAATAAATAAATAAAATGAATAAATAATAAATTCAATCTAAATAAGCCCCACCCACCCACTATCTCTCTCCCATGCTTATTTCTCAGTGTGGTCTCAGGGAGCTGCTACAGAACTCCATCAGTCAGTCCATCACGGGGACACGGGGACAGTCTAAGATCTTCTAGTCGTGGGCTGGTGTAGAAACTCCCACACCCGTTTTTCACACAACAGGAGATGTTTTAGAGCACTGGTCCCAGGTGGATGAATAGAATAGAACAGTAATGTCAGTGGGGAAATTCATTTGCTAGAGCAGCACAAACACTTACAGAAAAGAAAAAGGGAAATTAATAAGATTAGAGGTAAACACACAAAGGCAGTAAGCTATTATAGTAACCTTCAACCACTAAAAACAACCAATAACAAAACTGGGTATCCAGAACTATGCAGCAGGGACACAAACATACTACATACGGTAATGAAATCATCTCTATGTTGTTTTTAACAGCAGCTGATTTATGTATCATGGTTTTAACTAGATTTTGGCTGTATGACTTTTTGTTTTATCTATTTTATTTTTGCTTTTATGTCCTCAATTTAATATATGGCGCCTTAAGATTTATTGTGAAGCAATGTCAGCTTTTTAAATCCTGTACAAATACATTTTAACACACATGTCTTGTTCCATGCTGCACGTGCTTGCGTCTGACTGGGTGCCATTAATGAGCAGTGAAAATACAGACAGCGCCTCGCTGACCAGTGCGAGCCAGGGAGAGGAAATGTCAGAGATGGTTTTTACAACAGCGTGATGAAGATGTTAGGTGCATGGGTGTATTTTCTGGTTTTATTACAGTTGTTTCATTTTCTTTCAGAACCATTAGAATAATGTCAATATTTTAGGTGCAGTACCAGCAAACAGGCACAGGAGGGCGACATTGGTCCAACAGACGGTTTACATTTACCTGAAACACCGTGGTTAAGACAACTGACTTCATCTGCCTGATTTCATGTTCCTGATATTTTCTAATGACAGTTTTTCTGTTTGGTCAGTCTTGTTTTCTCTACTTCCTGGATTCAGCGCCAGAAACCATTGTCCACCCCTTTTACGTAACGTGGAAGCAAGCCCTTGTTGCCATGGAGACCTGCCGTGTGCTACGTTAACTGCTGTTCTCCCTCTACTGTTTTTGCTGCATGTGCGCAAAGTTCACGTATTTACTTTTACGTGCTTCATTGAGCTCGTATTTACAGGTAGGACTGACATTTCTAGTCTTTAGTGTTTAAAAGTGTTTCATTAGAACCTGCAGAAGCAGCTAAACGTTCTTTCTGTCCCAACTGGACCGGCCGGACCCTCTGGAGACAGAAACCCGACACACAAGACGGCCACAGCGTTCACGCATGCGCAGCAGTACAATTGTAATGGTCTGCACGCACGGAAGCGCAGGTGGCGTGATGACGTCACAAAGCCTTTATGACTGACGCTGGCAGCATGGACATATACATAAAGGTCTGCAGTCAGTGGTCAGTCAGTATCAGACTTGCTTTGAAGAAGGTGGTTGGACGGATTGTTGCTCTCAGAAAACTTGTTGGTTTTGTGTAAACAACATCTTTTAACAGCTTCCTTCAGAGAAATCTGGTGCATTTGGTGAATATTTATAGCTAAATTATTCACTGCTCGGAAATCCTAGAGTGCAAAATGGTCTTTGTTCTGTCAAACAGCCAACCAGCTTTCCAGTCAGGGCTAAGGTCCTCTGAGCTACAGTCGCTTCACAAACGACGCAGATATGAACTTCTGGCTAGCTACAGAGGAACTAGCTTCGCAGAAACACAAAACCTGTGTCTGTCTGCATCAAAACCTGACAAGTCTCGTCAGATTCAGCCCTTTGAGGACCCAAGTGTCCTTTTCAAGACAGCCGCGTCTGTGGACACCAGTGGAGGTTTAACATCCATCTCCAGCAAAAACTCCTCTGTTTTACAGGCTAATCGACAAGACCAAAGATATAAAACGCTGGCAAGGTACCGAGGAATTTCCTTAGTGGAGAAAAGACAGACGTCCTCTGTCCAACTCCAGGATACTCCTCGCATTCAGCTGTTGGGGAAAAGAAAGCGTTTGAGTGACGGAGGTCACGAGAACTCTGACTTCCCAAGCGCTGCTAAAAGGCTGCGGCTGTCAGAAGGCACACCTCAGCAGAAACGTCCCACTATGATCCGCCTCAAAGGTCGTAGGAAAGGGACGGATTCAGGACCCAAAAGTGTCTCCGAACCCCCAAAAACTGCATCTACCATCAAGTCTGAGCAGCCTCGAACTCCAGTAATCTGGATTATTGGATCCAGTTACATCAGACGGGGTGAAGAGGCGGCTCAGCGGCAGTTTGGGACAAACTTTGGACTCAGAGCTAAGGTCCAATGGTTTGGCAAAGGAGGCATGCGCTGGGGCGGTGTCCTTCCCAGGTTTTACTCCGAGGCTCCCACACACGGTCCTCCAGATATTCTGGTCGTCCACGCCGGAGGAAACGATCTGGGTCTCGTTTCCCCGGTGGAACTGGCTTCTCAGATCCAAAAGGATTTGTCCCACCTCCATAAGGACTTTCCGGAAATGAGAATAGCCTTTTCCGCCATCAACGAACGGCAGTCGTGGCGATACGGGCGACCAGGAAGAATTAACAGCAACAGAAAACAGGTTAATTCTTTACTGAGGAAGGCCGTTAGGAGCTTTGGGGGCCTGGTCATCGAGCATCCTGAGCTCAGGTTCTTCAACAACACCCTTTTTCTCCCAGACAGAGTGCATTTCAGTAAGAGAGGAAGCAGCTTGTTTCTGGGCAGCATTCACTCTGTTCTGGAGAAGATTCTGGCTCAGAGGTGTAACACCTAAATCTGTTACGCCTTAAAAAGATAACAGCAGACAGAAAAGGGCAAATGGACGAGCTTCTCGTCCAGCACCAAAAAAAAAAAAAAAAAAAAAAAAAAAAAAATCCAACTAACTCTGCCAGAGTTTCCCTTTTGAGTCACTTCTGCCGGTCCCAAGCCCGGATTAAAGAGGAGGGGTTGGATTATAACACAGAACTAAATCCACAGTAGAGGGATTTTACTCTTAAGAAATAAAATGAAGGCAGGTTATGACATATACAAATATATTTAGTAAACATTTATAGTTTCTAATCAAACACGTCAAATATAAAATTATTTATTATACAATACAGTACAAACTAGGAATGGGACGATCTACCTAAACTCACGATACGATGCACCTCGATATGTCTGAGGCACGAAACGATACGTCACGATACGATATCAGATAAGAAAAAAAAGGAAAAAAATATTACTGTATAATAACAACTTGTTTATTTTTTTTCCAGTTGCACACAGGGAAACACAAGGCCTAACAGGCCAAACACAAACAGGAACACCCTTAGTGCTGCTATAGGCCTTGGTTATCTTATCTCAGGACTGGTTCTTCTTCAAAAAAACTAACATATCAACATGTTCTGGTGTAATCAGTGATCTCTGAGCAGACACAATGTCTCCTGCTGTGGAAAAGACGCTCACTGGGCACTGATGTAGCAGGAATGCAAAGGTAGGCTTTGGCAAGGGAGGCAAGTATGGGGTAAGCATAAGCATTAACTTTCCACCACTCAAGTGGACTTCTGTTGAGTGGGATGGGAATCCCACTCCTGTAGGAGAGTATCTCCATTTCAATCCCTCTGCTGGTCTGCACTGTCTCAACAGTAGTGTAGGAGCTCCCAAGGAGATCTTCCAACGCTGTCTTCTTTGGTGGGGGAGGCTGTGTTGCATCCTGCATCTGCCTTTCTCCTTCTACTGGCTCTTCCTGGCTCTGCTCTGCTCCCTGTGCTGCCTCAACCATGACCCTGGCCTGCTCTGCTGCTGCCTCTGATGTTGAAGCACTGGCCCTAGTGGTTCTTTCATCAGTGTAACTGGTCTGAAAATAAATAAAATAGAAAAACTAGTTAAACATTTCTGTCCTTCACTCTCATTCACTCTCTCTCTGATGGACTAATAAAAAAACATGAGAAATAAGTTTTCAGACTCTGGCCTGCACATACATACAGTTACACACATGCAGCAGGAAACCTCTTTTTCCCCAATAAAAGTTAGCCTACCTGGTTGCGCTGCTCATGAAGTGCTGAAGCTTTTTCACATATTCGGGCATAGATAGACTCACGTTGTTCATCATTCAGATGGGACAGGCTTCTGAATCGTGGGTCAAGCGCTGTGCACTCCTGCAG
The DNA here is from genome assembly GCF_043380555.1 of Nothobranchius furzeri. NCBI lineage: Eukaryota > Metazoa > Chordata > Actinopteri > Cyprinodontiformes > Nothobranchiidae > Nothobranchius > Nothobranchius furzeri. The sequence goes on from NW_027223048.1 coordinate 503,678, forward strand.
CACGTCATTACAGTCCCCGGTGCATCGGTCCGAGATGTCGAGTAAGATGGCGCTTTTCATGTTGGCGATGGTCTGTGTGTCATTTCCGTTTGGTGACATGCTTTGCTCGATCATGTACTTCAGTGGCATTATCAGTGAAACAGTGGGCTCTTTTTCATCACAGACAACAGTTGCTGCTGTCTTCAGTGGCTTCAGCAGTTTCACTATGTCTTCTACATCTGATATATCAGTGTGATCCAGAGTGTCGATTTCTCTCGCATTCCTTCGGATTTCTGGGCAGCTCAACGCTGCTGAGACAGCTGCTTGCTGCTCCAGGTAGCGCGCCAGCATTTCCTACGTGCTGTTCCACCTGGTCTGGACATCGGTGATGAGTTTATGCCGAGGCAGTTCTAACTGGGTTTGCTTGTTGGTCAGGACTGCGGTGGCCGTGGTGCTCTTGTGAAAAAATGTAGTTATTCTTCACACACGACCAAGAAGGCGCGCAACGCGGGATACAGCCAAGCCTCTCTTACTGGCCAGATTCACAACATGCGCCAAGCACTTGATGTGAGGGTGGAGACCGCTCTCTCTCACAGCAATGTCCATGTTGCTCGCGTTGTCTGTGACACAAGCAATGGTTGTGTGTGGCCTTGTTAGCTCCCACTCACTCAGTGAATTTCTCAACACTTGAGCTATGTTAACACCAGTATGACTTTCACTTAGCTCACGAGTTTGCAACACAAAGCTTTTACTCTCCCATTTTTCGATGATGACTTGTGCCGTAATGGTGACATAACTCTGTGTTGCACGCGAGGTCCAGCTGTCGGTGGTCAGAGCGACGCGGTCGGCATTTTTTAGACACTCTTTCACGCTTTGTTTCGTTTCATTGTAAATTTCCGGGATTACCTTCTCTGAAAAATGTCCCCGGCATGGCATCTTAAACTTGGGCTCCAGCACCTTGAACATTTGGATGAATTTTCTGTTCGCTTCTATGTTAAATGGAGCCATGTAGTCCGCTATGAACTCACCAATGAGCCGGGTTATCTGTTTTGCACGTGGACTTGACGGAGGTAGAGTTGGTGTCAGTGCTTGTTTCATGGTCAGCTGTCCTTTCGGTAGGCTTGTTTTCGCCAAGGCCGTCTTCACATTTTTATGGTGTTGAGGGTCTGACCTCATGAGGAAATTACTATGCAGTGATTTTCTCCAAAATGACTGTGCTTAAATTGCTCTGAAAAGCAAATAATCACATCAGCGCCAAGAAACTTCATTTCCCATGATGCTTTGCACACGGAAGCATTGGGTGATGTCACTGCCTAGTACCAGAAACACGTTCTGCGCATGTGCGGGAAGCCGTGGAGCTTTTCCCGCGAACTAAGACCATAAATCTTCAGCAGAGACAAAGAAACCTCGTTCTTTTGCCCAGGATACCTGGCGGTAAGGACACGCTTGTCGAACGCTCCGACAACTTGAGCACGCGGAAGCTCTAAGTGCCCAAGTTGAGCCACGCAACCGCTGGAAACCACTCCACCATCATCGGGACCTGACTGGGAACGAGCGGAGCTCCATCCAGCTCTCAGAGACGCTGTAAGTTGTCAAACTCAGCACAAAAGAAACTTCGTTCTCTTTGTGTCCAGCCCGTGGAGAAACACTCGTGGAGCCAAACAACGGAGAAAGCATCAAACCGACGGATGACGCTGAAAACTGTGGAGAAAAACGGAGAACCGTCAAATCATAACAGCGGGGGACGCCTTGCTGCTCTTCTGGTGATCAGAAAACTCATTTTTTCTCTCTCCTTTTCTTCTCCCGTTTCCTCTATAGTCCAGAATAAGCAATAAAACCGCGCTATTGCTTAAAAAGTAGCTTCGTGTTTTCCTCTTTCGCTCCCAATTCGTCCTTCGGGTCATTTTGAATAAATAAACTGCTTATTGATCATTGTTTGGTATCTTTAAATGTTTTCTGCTTGGCCACGTGGTTAAACTAAAAGATATTATTCGTGATTAATCCTTTGTGTTGTTTCATGATCCTTTGAAATGTTTTGAGTGAATTTAAGGTTAAGTTACTGATGATTCTAAGTGCCTTGGAAGTTAAAGTGCAAGTTGCCACTCACACTTTAGCCAGACAAAGGGGTCAGCCATCTTGCATACAGACTCCATTTTAGAAAACACACACACATACATACACACAAAACACCTTGAACATTATTTTGAATATACATCCTTTTATTATATCACATGGTTATTATTCATTTATGCCACTGTCTATTCATTTGACAAATTGTTAATTAAACGTTATAAAATTCAGATTTTCGTCTCCAGTAGCTTTGTTGTGTCGAAGAGAAGTCTCTGCTCCAAGGATTCTACGAACTTCAAGAAAGACTGATAAGAGTTTTGGATTCAATTTTTCCCCGGTTAAAGGGGAATGGTGCCCCGTATATCTAAGAATATCTTAATTAATTAATAAATCAGTAAATATTTACATATTTACAGAATTTATTGAAGAATCCAAAAGTAAGTTGAAGCTTACTAATTGTTCGCTCCTAATAACCCCAACATTAATTGGTGCAGCCCGCGTGAGGCTTGGATACACAGAGATTTCTATCCGGCACAAACAAACAAATAAATCCAAAGAGCTTGAATTAAAAATAATCAGTTGTTCAGCCTTGAACCAGCAACAGAGTGGTGCTGATTTCGCTGAGCAGGAAGCTGCATCGAACTCTCACCAGTAACTCAGTGCTTCTTTAAAGGTGCAATGTGTAAATTAATTCTGGTTGACTTTTAGGTTAAAATTCAGTTTTTCCTTAAAGGTGCAACGTGTAATTAATTCTGGTTAACCTTTTAGGTTAAAATTCAGTTCTTCATTAAAGGTGCAGTGTGTAAGTAATTCTGACTAACCCTTTTAGGCTAAAATTAACTGCTAATTTAGCGACTTTAACTCACAGTGGCTATTATAACTAACTGAAACCTTCACTCAAAGACTGATAACACCCTGTTTGCTAATATTCTGAAGGAATAACTAGCATATTTAACACTGCAAGTGTTGTAAGACGTTGCTACGGCAACGCACCAGCTTTTGCTAAAATACTGAAAGGAATAGTATTTTAAGCGTCAGTCACGGCATTCCGTGCAATCTTAAAACGCTAAAACCTGTGCGCACAAAGGTTAATTTAGTGTTTTTCTGCTACAAAGCTAGCAGTTTGCTGCCAAAAGGTGCAGTTTGAGCTATCTGCAGAAGCTCTACTAGGCTATTTTGGTTCGGTTGTTAAAATGGAGGGACAGAGTAGTGAACTGACCAACTCCGAGCAACCAGGTGGCGCTGCGGCCCACAAATGTGAACCTGGCCTACTTTCTGGACAAATATTGTCCAAACTGGTCGCGGTTGCTCGAGAACCCGACTACCCTTCTAGGGATTTCACTGAAGAACAGCGTAGCGACGAGCTAGAAGCTGTAATTGACCAAATAGAAAACCTGGATGGTACAAAACCAATCCAGGTTCACTTAGCTAAGTTAGCCCTGATCCTCTATCAGAGAGGACTCCAACGTGGTCAGAAGATCATGAACCTCCAGAGTATGCTAGCTGAAAAACAGCGAAATGGAAGGCCGATCGAGGAAGACAACACCAGCACCGATTCTGGGGAAGATGGGGAGAAGACCCCGCCCCCCTCTGCTGATGACAACAGACAGTGGGAAGGGGGGAAACACCATGACTCTCTGGACGGACGCACGCCGCAGGGGAGAGATGAAGCTCATCTGTCCCAACCTGCGGCCCCGTTCCCTACACACACTATAGGGCATTCAGGACCACCTAGGGGCCGAGGGCAGTTCGCCCTCGAACCCCAGGTTGGACCACCACCCTCATCTTCACGGCCTTCTCAATTAGTGAGAAGCCGACCAGCCGAGCGGCACCTCTATTTAGACCGCTCCCCCAGTCCACGAAGGGTGCAAGGTGCCGATTGGGGTTATGCACCCCAAGCTGCACCTCAACCATCCACCCATCCTAGCTACTCCGGTATTTGGCATGCTGATAACCAGCTGCAGGACAAAGCATCATACGCCAGTCCGTACCCGGACAGAGCGTATTACGCAGATGCCCCAGTTGAAAGACGCAGGCTGCACTACGCAGACGTGCCCCGGGAGGAGGACCTCCCAAGACACCCACGTGACGTACCAGCAGCCCGCCACAGCATGCCGGACCCCAATTTGGGCCCCAGGAGTCAACATTGGGAGCCCAGAGCACACCAGCGATATCCAGCGCCCTCTGAGACAGACGGTGGGTCAGAGTCAGAGGATGACGCGCCGTACCGTGAGTCAGGGCTCCGTGTACGTCAAATTGAATCGCTAGCTAAAGACATAGAACGCTTTGATCCTAACACCAATGAATCCAATGTCGACGATTATCTCAGGGAGATAGAACGTTGTCTGCTTGATCTTCCAGCACCCTCTTCAAGGGAAAAGCTCAAGCTAATTTGGAAAACCACATCTAGAACGGTGCACGGTTTCATGGAAACTCTACCACCTGACATTCGAGATCGGTACTCCTCGCTCTGCCGAGCGTTGAGGGATGAATACGCCACGTATGCAGACTCTGCGTCAGCTACAATGGGGGCCTTCTCCATCAAACACTGGAGAAACGAACCCCCCAGAGAGTATTATCGCCGACTAAAAAGTGCTTATTTCCAAGGTCGAAACGGTCCTGGGCTCAAGGAAGACCCTGCCTTCAGATCCCTGTTCATTCACAACCTGCACGAGTGTGGTCGCTCCGAAGTCTCAATGTATTGTCGGATGAAAAAACTGACAACTCAGGAGGTTAGGAGATACGCCCAACAGGCTTGGGAAGCTGGCGGAAAGCCCCAAAAGCCTGACGCACATCACCGCGTCATGCACCTAGCTCCCGACACCGAGCCGCGTTTGGAGCTTGATGGCACAGAAGCTCCACCCACTAAGCCAAAATCTGCTAAACCTAGACCTGCTAAACCGCGAGAGCAGTCCCAATCTCCTCAACAGGGGAAGGGGGGTGCTAATCGGCCGCCTAGGTCTGGACAATCAGACAGGAAGTGGCCCAACCAAAACCAACGGCAGGTAGGTTGGAACAGTGGAAGGTTTAAGGAGCGCCGCCAACAGGTAAGTCCCGAACGCAAGTCCGCAGAGGAGTACTTGACCAAAGCCGACCTCCAGGAGATGTTTCAGCAGTTCCTAGCTAAACAGAAGGAACAGCTGAGATCTGCAGAAGAGACCCCTGCACCAAAGTCTTCTTCTAAGAAGCCAGACCCAGAGCCAACGTCCGCATGACTAGGTGTGTCTCAAACCCCCAGCGTGGCCAGGACCTACCTGATCAGCTGGGGGAACACTACTGGTAGATCACAGGAGTCTCCTGAAATCTACTCCCCAGAGAAACCTGATACTAAATTTCTGAAGTTCCTTGGTGACTTAACAAACCATGATCATGCTCACCGTTTGTACTGTAGCACCAACGTAGGTGGATGCATACAGGTTGATGCTCTGCTGGATACCGGCTCAGAAATCACCCTGATGTGCTCCACACTGTTCCATCGCGTGTCTGACACCATGCGGTCGCTCGGGAAACCAGTCCAGGTAGAACCCTGTGACCTGAAAATCACCAGCTACACCCAGACCCGGGAGTGTATCACTCACCGGGCGTGGCTGGATATCACCTTCCAAGACATGACTCTGGTTCACCCGTTTTATGTCTGCCAGCTGGACACTGAACCACTTCTCATTGGTCAGGACCTGCTTGAACGTCTAGCTCCCCTCATCGACTGCCAGAAGGGTCAACTGTGGGCCCAGGTGGACACACCTAAGCCCTGGAACCCGGATAGCAGCCGACCATCCTCCATTCTTGAAGTCAGCATAAGTGAGCAGCAAAACCCTTGTTCCAAGGTCATGCCCCTCCCTACAGCTCCCACAGACGATGTCCACCTGCAAAGGCATGAAACCGCTCCTGGAACTCCGTTCCGCACACATTCATCTTTTCTCTGCTCGCTGAAGAACGTCAGCCTGCAGCCATATGCACCACACATAGTTGGTGGTCTTACCATCAACTGCACCCACATCTCAGATGCTCGCCTTGCTCTTTGGTCTGAAAAGTCAGCCATCAGCCAGCAGACGTTTGAACACCTGCGTCAGAAGGACCCCCTTCTGGTCAGTGTGACACGTAGCCATCGGCTCTTGTCACCTACTTGGCCGCAGAGGCTCCTGAAAGCGCCAGAGGTCTGCTCTCTGACTATCCAACTTGGAGCAAGACAGCTCACACATACATTCAGCATCATACCACAGCTTGATCCACCTGCACTCATTGGAGCAGATCTGCTGGTTCGACTCGGTGCCCAGCTGGACACTTGCAATCAAGTCCTTTGGGCCCGGACCACACCATCCTCTGAGCCTGGCTCAGAAGGCCCTGAACACTTGCTGTCCGGTCAGACCATTCCACAGGCCTGCCGTGCAGTGGTTGAGGCAGCACGGTTCTGCCCCCACTGGTCAAAGGAGTGCCTGTTCGTCTGACTCTGATGAAGCATCAGAAGCTGACAGGCACACAGGCCTTCTTCCAGCCATCACCACACTTCTTGGAGCTCAACTTAGCCGTCTGTGGCACGCCACTCTTGGAGCTGAACAATCGTTCTACCTACTTGTTGGTCGAAAATCCGACCCGGAGTCCTATCCACATGCCGGAAGGAAAGCCCTTGGGCATGCTGATAGATAGCTCATTCCATGACTTCGAACTTTCAGTCCCCGTGATCGGACAACTTCCGTTGTTCTTGAATGACAGACAGGTTGGTGCAGACACATTCAGTACGTTCCCCTCACAAATGATTACCATCAAGCGGCATGAAGCCCTTCCTGAGGAACCCATTTGCAGTGCAACCTTAGATACTGACGGCGGTCAGTGTCTAACGGTTTTTGCAATAAATACTCAACCCTCTGAGTCACCGGTTGAAAGCCCGGAACACCAGAGACCCTCCTCCTCTGAACCTTATGACGGCTTTGAAGCCGAAGTCAGCCAGCAGCTTGACAAAGCGGATGCGCTGGAATCAGAGGAGCAGAGAGCACAGCTTAGAAGCCTGTTCTATGAGTTTCAGTCCGTTTTATCCAGGGACTCCCTGGACTGTGGACTCACAAACCTGCATACGGTTCGCATTCCGACGAACCCAAATGCCCCTCCTACTTTTGTACGTCAGTACAAGATTCCCCTCGCTGCTTATGAGTCGATCCAGGAGATCCTCGATCAGCTGAAGGAGAAAAACATCATCAGAGAGTGTAACTCCACTTACAACTCTCCCATCTGGCCGGTTCTGAAACCGACTGGGAAATGGCGTCTCACCATAGACTATCGTGCACTGAACAAACAAGTACCTCTCTCCAGGTGGCCTATGATCCATTTAGATCAGGAGCTAGCCAGAGTCAGAGATGCTCGTTTCTTCTCTACGGTTGACGTAGCCAACGGCTTCTGGACCATGAAGGTTGAGCCGGCGGACCAGTATAAACTGGCTTTCTCCTTTGGAAATCGCCAATATACTTGGAACCGCTGCCCCTTTGGCTACTCTAACTCACCTGCAGAGTTCAACATCTTCCTCCACAAAGCCATGTCAGATGCTGCTTCTAGAGGGAACCTCATATATGTCGATGACATCTTGATGAGGAGTCGAACCTTCGAGGAGCACCTGGCCGAACTCCGTCACGTGCTGCAACAGCTCGCTGACGCCGGAGCTAAATTGGCGATTCTCAAGGGACAGTGGTGTCGAACCAAAGTGGAGTATGTTGGACTGCTGGTTGGCCCTAATGGAGTCGAGCCCCAAGCGGGACGCATTAGAGCCATTCAGGACATCAAAGCCCCAGCTAATCTGACTGAACTCAGGAGCTTCCTCGGAGTCTGCAACTACTCCAGGCAGTTCATTGAGGAGTACGCTGAAACAGCGAGGCCCCTCACTGAGCTGCTTCGGAACGACACACCTTTCGTGTGGGACAGACCCCAAGAACTCTCCTTCCAGTTCCTAAAACAGAAGTTGGCGTCCGCACCCTGTCTGGCTTACCCAGACAAGGATAAAGAGTTCTACATAGAGGCTACTTTCTCCTCTCACTGCCTGAGCGCTGCTTTGAAGCAGAAACACGATCAGGACATGAGAGTTGTGGCATACGCCAGCAAGCCTCTGAGCAAGGTGGAACTCCAGTTCTCAGACTGCGAGAGAGCTCTCCTCTCTACAGTCTGGGCCGTCGAACACTTTCGTAGTTACATCGGTGGACAGAAAGTCATCATTGAAACGTGTCATCAGCCTGTCACCTTCCTAAACAGCCAGCGTCTGCGCGAAGGAAGAGTGTCAAACAGCCGCATTGCGACGTGGATGATGGTGCTCCAAGGATACAACATTGAGGTCAAGTATGGTCAGAACACCAAGCTAGCGCTAGGACAAGGGCTAGCAGGCTGCCAGCACTGTGACTCTGACTCCGTCATGGGCCCCCTGGACACACCTGCCGCAGTCTACCCAACCGCATCCAATCATCGCTACTTTGATGAGAATGTTTGCCAAGGGCTTCCGAAAGTTTACACTGACGGATGCGCCTACCTTCACGAAGGCCAGCTCCGTGCCGGGGTTGGAGTCGTTTGGGTGGACTGTGACACTAAGCAACCAAATCACTACCGGTTGGGCCAAAAGTCTAGTCAGTACGCCGAAATTGCTGCAGTGTTGATAACCCTCCAGCAGGCGGCAGCCTTGGACATCACTCAAATCGTCCTTTGCTCTGATTCAAACTACGCTAGACACAGCTTCATCTCTCACTTCCCCATGTGGAAGGAGAATCACATGAAAAACGCCAGGAACAGAGACGTGAAACACTCGGAGTTATTCCTAGCGTGTGATCTGCTCACCACTGAGAAAGGCATAATGGTCTACTGGAAAAAGGTCAAAGGTCACTCCAGGACCATAGGTCCGGAGAAAGATGGTAATGACGAAGCTGACCGCCTTGCTAAGCTCGGTGCTGACCAGGGAACCTGCTGGGAATTCAAAGACGAGTGGCTTCCTCCCAAGGCCGTTCACGAGGTCTGTGCGATTACTCGTCGCCATGCTAAACAGGCAGACGAACCTCAGAACATTGGGGTACCCGTGTTTCTAGGCAGACAACCACATGACGCGGACCTAGTCACCATGCAGGAACAAAATCCTGACCTGAAGCTCATCCGCGAGCTTCTCCAAAAGGGCCCGATGTCTAAACAACCATCACCACCTATTGGTGCAAGCCAAGATTTGGTAAACCTGCATCGTCAACTCACGCACCTGAAACTACAAAACGATTTGTTAGTTTACATGCGTGATGATCACCGCCCGCCTCGCTGGGTTGTTCCACTCGACCACAGAGGAGTGATGCTTGCCTACGCCCACGACACTCCGGTTGGAGGTCACCGCGGAGCAAAAGCTACCCTCGCGTCACTGACAGAAGTAGCATATTGGCCGTCGATGTCCAAGGACGTACACAGCTATGTCCAAGGCTGCCTCATCTGTGCCCAGTTTCAACCCTCCCAGCCGCTTGCTAGAGCACCACTGCAACGCAGGGGAATAACCTTCCCTTGGTCCCACCTGCAGATCGACTGGGTTGGACCGGTTCCCAAATCGGCAAGAGGAAACAAATATATGCTAACTGTAACTTGCAGTTTCACAAAGTGGGTTGAGTGCCTTCCAGCGCCAAACGATACAGCCGTCACAACCGCTGTACTGCTGATTAACCACGTTTTCAGTCGATGGGGACTTCCACTCTGCATTGACTCTGACCGAGGAACTCATTTCACATCCAGTGTAATGACGTCCCTGTTTGAACTTCTTGGAGTGGAAGTGAGATTCCACCTCCCCTATCACCCACAGTCATCCGGACAGGTCGAACGGATGAACCGCACGGTCGTCTCTATGCTCAAAAAGTACGTCTGCTCCACTGGGAAGCACTGGGACGTCAAGCTCCCTCTGGTCCTGATGGCCATACGGTCCACTCCACAGCGATCCACGGGGGTTACGCCCTTTGAGATGATGACCGGCAGACTGATGACTCTACCACTGCACCTCCTGTATCACCCAGAGAATGTCAGTGTTGCCACTGCTTATACCGCTCATCAGTATGTGGCAGACTTGAAAACACACCTCAGAGCTACGTTCGCGCACGCTCAGAAGAAACTGGAGACCAACGTAGAAGGCGCTAAAGCCTACTACGACCAAAAGACAACCAGCCGCGAATACGAGGTGGGTGACAAAGTATTCTACTTTCGGTTCGCCCAACCGGCACGCAAAGCTAAGAAGTTCCTGCCCTGCTGGTCAGGACCATTTGAGATCGTGGCAAAACTCTCTCCAGTTGCATACAGGTTACGCATCACCAAAGCGAGACAGGAGCCTGTCTACAAATGGGTGCATGCAAACCAAATCAAACCCTACGTCAAACCATCCCCGCGGGTACAGAGACCAGACTCCCCGCAGGAGGTAGACGTAGTCTCCACATAGTTCTATGCATGGAAATGGAAAGGGGGGGAAAGTGCACGTTTAACCCACTAACATGTACTAACCGACAAAGAACCAGCCCCCCCCCCCCCCCCCCCCCCCCCCCCGCCGTCACTTTCACTAACCAAGAGAAACTCCTTCCTAGACCGCTAACAGGATGTACCTACTAAAACCTTACAGAGTACTCTGGTACCTACACTAGGCTCTGATTAATGAATCTCTACGTGCAATCAAGACTTTGTCTGAAACCATACCTCAGGATATTGTGTACACACGAGTGGTGAGAGATTTGATGTAGGACCTGCTCAGGAAAGTAAGTTCCACGCTGGACAGCTTGGTTGAAAGTCGTATTTCCCCGTACTTGGTACCACTGGACCTGCTCAAAGTTGGCTTGACAGCTGCTACCCCTCTACTGTGCACCTTTCACAAATCCACCTAGCGTACAGCCTAAGTAGTGCAATGCCCATTCACGATGAAAAAAAATTAGAACTCGGTTTCCTGTTAAACGTTCCCATAATTGTGACACCTCACATCTATAGGTTTAGGTCGATGCTGAACATTGGTATTTGAAAGGACGGTAGGCATTTCCACTTTGAACTAGAAACCTGACACTCCATCACCTCAACCTCGAACAGCATGACTCAGAGATTGAGATCATGGACGCTTTCCAGGGTTATAACTTTGCCTTCGATTTAGAAATTGACCAACAATTACTGATTGAAGGAACCAAATTTGTTAAGTTCACACAAAACCCACGTGAACTTACTTTGACGCCCAAGACGCTACATTGACACAGATTATACGACTTTAATCTGCACATTGGTCGCCCTGGGGATGGGATGGCTCATCACGGCCGTGATAGCTTATTCCGCCTACAGGCGTGTTAATAAACTCCAAGATAAGATGCACTTGCTCACCTACGGTGTGCCTCGTGACCGCGTTCGGGTAGACTCCAAGCGCGAATGTACCACACCTGTCTAAAGGGGGTGAGCAACATTTTCTTTGTTATTCTGTAACCCTAAGAGTAGTTCTCACTTTAGTCTACCTCACATTTTTTATCTGAGTGTTGCATTATGTCACATTCTTTATAAGCTACACACTGAATGTATGACTTAAGAATGTATTTTATGAGACTCAAGGTTGCTATGAATTTTCTTGGATGTTATATGTTTTTTTTTGGGGTTTTCTGTATTTTTGTTTCGTACTTGGTCACATAATAACTAGTGGTTATGTGCCGGCCCAGCTCAGTCTGTCAATGACTCTGTCTGACGCACCAGCACATTGTAGTACCTCTTAGTTTTATGGTCCTTGTTTTAGCCCAAAGACTGTCCTGATCCACCCTTTGGACCAAAAAAGGGGGGAATCTTGGGACCACATAGGTCAATGCGCGTTTGCGAACTATGGACCTCGTACATCACCGCGTGATCCATAAACTGAACTGTATGGCCGGCGGTGAGATGCCTTTGTGTCCCCTCGTGGAGTTAACCGCCCACCGACCTTCCTCCTTCTACACTACTACCTCTCGCATGGATGACATCATCATTGCGTACCACCTGCGTGAGTGGCTTCTTCTCGTTATGCGCGTTGGGGACTATCCCGTTTCCTATCCTCTTTGTGCCTGACCAGGATCAAAGACCAAAGGCGCCAGGATCCAAGACAAAGACCAAAGACAAAGGCGTCCAAGGAGACCAACGTCCTAAGGGACAAACCCACCTGTGCTTCCGACGATCAAGTCGACCTACGTTCATGAGGAACAAACCCATCTGTGCTTCCGACGATCGAGCTTTGGGCGCGATCCCCGAAACCAAAAGGGGGAATGTTGAGGGTCTGACCTCATGAGGAAATTACTATGCAGTGATTTTCTCCAAAATGACTGTGCTTAAATTGCTCTGAAAAGCAAATAATCACATCAGCGCCAAGAAACTTCATTTCCCATGATGCTTTGCACACGGAAGCATTGGGTGATGTCACTGCCTAGTACCAGAAACACGTTCTGCGCATGTGCGGGAAGCCGTGGAGCTTTTCCCGCGAACTAAGACCATAAATCTTCAGCAGAGACAAAGAAACCTCGTTCTTTTGCCCAGGATACCTGGCGGTAAGGACACGCTTGTCGAACGCTCCGACAACTTGAGCACGCGGAAGCTCTAAGTGCCCAAGTTGAGCCACGCAACCGCTGGAAACCACTCCACCATCATCGGGACCTGACTGGGAACGAGCGGAGCTCCATCCAGCTCTCAGAGACGCTGTAAGTTGTCAAACTCAGCACAAAAGAAACTTCGTTCTCTTTGTGTCCAGCCCGTGGAGAAACACTCGTGGAGCCAAACAACGGAGAAAGCATCAAACCGACGGATGACGCTGAAAACTGTGGAGAAAAACGGAGAACCGTCAAATCATAACAGCGGGGGACGCCTTGCTGCTCTTCTGGTGATCAGAAAACTCATTTTTTCTCTCTCCTTTTCTTCTCCCGTTTCCTCTATAGTCCAGAATAAGCAATAAAACCGCGCTATTGCTTAAAAAGTAGCTTCGTGTTTTCCTCTTTTGCTCCCAATTCGTCCTTCGGGTCATTTTGAATAAATTAACTGCTTATTGATCATTGTTTGGTATCTTTAAATGTTTTCTGCTTGGCCACGTGGTTAAACTAAAAGATATTATTCGTGATTAATCCTTTGTGTTGTTTCATGATCCTTTGAAATGTTTTGAGTGAATTTAAGGTTAAGTTACTGATGATTCTAAGTGCCTTGGAAGTTAAAGTGCAAGTTGCCACTCACACTTTAGCCAGACAAAGGGGTCAGCCATCTTGCATACAGACTCCATTTTAGAAACACACACACACATACATACACACAAAACACCTTGAACATTATTTTGAATATACATCCTTTTATTATATCACATGGTTATTATTCATTTATGCCACTGTCTATTCATTTGACAAATTGTTAATTAAACGTTATAAAATTCAGATTTTCGTCTCCAGTAGCTTTGTTGTGTCGAAGAGAAGTCTCTGCTCCAAGGATTCTACGAACTTCAAGAAAGACTGATAAGAGTTTTGGATTCAATTTTTCCCCGGTTAAAGGGGAATGGTGCCCCGTATATCTAAGAATATCTTAATTAATTAATAAATCAGTAAATATTTACATATTTACAGAATTTATTGAAGAATCCAAAAGTAAGTTGAAGCTTACTAATTGTTCGCTCCTAATAACCCCAACAATGGTAACGTTGAAGGTGGTGGTTCATGTTTGTTGTGTTGGAGGTGGTGTACGGAATGACAGCATAGCATAGCTTACACACAGTCTTGGTCTTTTCCGTTACTCTGTTGCCGTTATTGTCTTTTTTAACCGGAAAGCCAAAATACTGCCAGACAGATGACCTGTATCCAGGAGGAGCATCCTCAGTTTTGACCTCATTTGACTCCATTGTTCTGCTCTTTCGGGGCAAGGCAGTTGGTGGCACCAACTTGGTGCTAATGCTAATATTTGTTCGATCGCTGTAGCCTGCAGTGTTGTTGTTACAACATGCGCTGTGACTTAACGTCACGACGCACTGCACCGTTTTTTTTTTTTTTTTTTTTTTGTTTAGTTTTACCCTGCTTTATCAGCAGAGATGGTGCTATCAGCCTGTCACCATAGACTGTAGGCCTGCCCTACTACTACACAAATCATGCAGCAGTTCCGCCTAGCCTAATTTCGTGGTCCATATTTTTTACCTCGATGCATTTCGTCACATTTTGTATCGCGAGTTTTCGCCAAACGGTATTTTGTCACATCCCTAGTACAAACCCAGTTGCATCAGGGCAGCCAGCTCTCACCAGAAATGAGCTCGACTAACTGCCGGCAATGCGGACCGAGCTCTGACACCAGTCGTACAGGGTCCTAACAGCCCGTATCAGAGGGCCTGGTACCCCATACTCCTGAAGTACCCCCCAGAGGGTACGGGCTGTTAGGACCCTGTACCCTACCCTGTACCCTACAGGTCCAGTCAAGAAAAGGAGTGTTGCAGGTTTTGATTTCTGATCCCATGGAAATCTGTGTAGAGCTGCGTGAGTAAAAACAAAACATTTACCCACTACTAGACACCACCATGGCTGTATCTACCATTGAGGACATTGAGGTCTGGACCTCGGTATTTTTTCTGCAGAATATTTAAAAAATAATCTCTAACTGTGCATTTACAGCATTTACTTTTTAGAAAACATACTTGTCTGATTTTTGTTGAATTTTTAAATCATTGAAATGTTTGTAGCTCCTACACTGTAAAAGTTGTTGTCACAAAATCATGCCTGCTGGTCAACAGTAACCGGCTCTACATACTCCAACAAGCACGTTTGTGAAAAAAATACATCTCTGATTTTTCATTTATTTTACTGTAAACTGTAGTGACACACAAATGGCCCCTGCTGATAACCAATTTCCTAGTACTCTTTATCAATACTTTCAAAATGTAACAGTCAAAGTTTTTATTTTTGGATCATTAACACTTGGTCATTTGCATATGAACGTTTTTACGAGGTTAAATAATTTGATCAAAACAATGCACCTGCTCATCTCTGCTTCTCCAAAAACAAATCACAAATCAAATATGTCAACTGAAAAGGCACCATACACTAAAATGTACTACACACACACACACACACACACACACACACACACACACACACACACACACACACACTGTGTTCCAGCAGCTTCTAATTCTTGGCAGATCTGCTTTTTGGTGATTCTTGGTTGTCTCTTTACCCTCCTGACCAATTTTCTCTCAGCAGCAGGTGATAGCTTGCGTTTTCTTCCTGATCTTGGCAGTGATGAAACAGTGCCATGCACCTTATACTTACAAACAACTGTTTGCACTGTTGCTCTTGGGACCTGCAGCTGCTTTGAAATGGCCCCAAGTGACTTTCCTGACTTGTTCAAGTCAATAATTCGCTTTTTCAGATCCATGATGAGCTCCTTTGACTTTCCCATTGTAGCGTTTGTGGGCGTTTGTATCCAATGAGCCCTATTTACCTGGCCTAAGAGAAGTCACCAGCTGTAGTCACTCATAATCACTCACAAGAAGTTAAGAGGCCATGCTATGAAGCTCAGTTCACTGACACGTTTCTAAGTCACCAAAATTGCTAGTTCATGTTGCTGTATGTATATTTGTGACCCAGCAAATGTGATCACTTTTCTCTGTTAACCCATAATAAAGACATTAAAGAACCAAACTTCATGAATGTTTTTTGTGACAAAGAAGTATCTGTTCCAATCACTCTATCAGAGAAAAATCAGAGTTTTAGAAATAACGGGACACTCAGTAGAGCCATTATATTATATTTTTTACAAGTGTATGTAAACTTCTGACCACAACTGTAGGTGTTTGGTTGGAAGTGTGAACATGGAGTTGTACTGGACAAGACAGCACAGATTCAAATTTATGAGCCGAGGACTTGATTGTCCTTTGTTTACATAAGAATGATGATGCACATTAAGGAAAGCAGCGCAAACGTTTCTTTCATATGCAAAGTACTTGTATTTTGGAATGGATAATTTATTATTTACAATTAGTGTCATTGTTCTCTATGTCACTTTTTTACTCATATCTGTCAAGTACTTGTATGTGTGTGAGGGAGGCCTATATGCGGGTCTTTGTTTTGTAAGTCTTAACACTGAGGTGTACTCTACACCACAGCATGACTGAAATGTTGTGAGACTATTACTTTACTCTGTCTACATCATCTGTTTACATAAGCATGATGATGGATATACTGACTGTCCCACAAACTAGGTACAGGTCTAGAGGTGACCGGGCTTTCTCGGTCTTGGCTCCTTCTCTCTGGAATGAGCTTCCACTTGATATTAAACTGTCACCGTCGCTGCATGTTTTTAAGAGTCGTTCGAAAACTCATTTTTATCGTTTAGCTTTTATGTGACTTGTATGCTTTTATGCTCCCTGTTTACATTTTGTATGGTGCTTTTATGTCTGTATGTTGTTTTTATCTCTTTTTTATTCTATCTGTGTTTTTACTGTATTTTATGTTCAGCGCCTTGGGCTCCTGCAAAGGCAGTGGAAGGTGCTGTACAAATAAAGATTGATTGATGATGCACATTATGGAAAACAGTTTTCACTTTTGATTCATAAGCAACGTATTACTATTTTGGGAGAGTTGAGTTTGTATTTTAAATCTTTTTCATTGTTCAGTCAACTATTTGTGTGTGTGTGTGTGTGTGTGTGTGTGTGTGTGTGTGTGTGTGTGTGTGTGTGTGTGTGTGTGTGTGTGTGTGTGTGTGTGTGTGTGTGTGTGTAGTACATTTTAGTGTATGGTGCCTTTTCAGTTGACATATTTGATTTGTGATTTGTTTTTGGAGAAGCAGAGATGAGCAGGTGCATTGTTTTGATCAAATTATTTAACCTCGTAAAAACGTTCATATGCAAATGACCAAGTGTTAATGATCCAAAAATAAAAACTTTGACTGTTAAATTTTGAAAGTATTGATAAAGAGTACTAGGAAATTGGTTATCAGCAGGGGCCATTTGTGTGTCACTACAGTTTACAGTAAAATAAATGAAAAATCAGAGATGTATTTTTTTCACAAACGTGCTTGTTGGAGTATGTAGAGCCGGTTACTGTTGACCAGCAGGCATGATTTTGTGACAACAACTTTTACAGTGTAGGAGCTACAAACATTTCAATGATTTAAAAATTCAACAAAAATCAGACAAGTATGTTTTCTAAAAAGTAAATGCTGTAAATGCACAGTTAGAGATTATTTTTTAAATATTCTGCTGAAAAAATACCGAGGTCCAGACCTCAATGTCCTCAATGGTAGATACGGCCATGGTGGTGTCTAGTAGTGGGTAAATGTTTTGTTTTTACTCACGCAGCTCTACACAGATTTCCATGGGATCAGAAATCAAACCTGCAACACTCCTTTTCTTGACTGGACCTGTAGGGTACAGGGTCCTAACAGCCCTTACCCTCTGGGGGTACTTCAGGAGTATGGGGTACCAGGCCCTCTGATACGGGCTGTTAGGACCCTGTACGACTGGTGTCAGAGCTCGGTCCGCATTGCCGGCAGTTAGTCGAGCTCATTTCTGGTGAGAGTTGGCTGCCCTGATGCCACTGGGTTTGTACTAGGGATGTGACAAA